>NW_028221409.1:71521-146058 GCF_014529385.1 Adiantum capillus-veneris | reverse complement strand
GGAATTAGACACAATGTCTAATGAGAGAATTAGAGCATCTTGCTCTACTTTACCTGCGACATTGGCATGGCTTGTTGTCTTGAGACTTGGACTCCTTCTTCTTCTTCGACCAGTAATCCTTCTTGACATGGCCCTTCTTGCCGCAGTTCCAACATTCAAGAGCTGACTTTGTGTGTGACGTGCTCCGTCTTGAGCAATCACGACTCTTTTTATTTTTTTGAGCCTCTCCTTAGGCCTTCCTCTTGTTTCCACTGACTATGCACCACTTGATTATTCTCATGTGCTTCTCCTTCGCATTTCCCTGCTTAGAAGAACACACCCACAACATCATCAAACTTAAGAGTATTTGTGCCAGAAATAGAATTACTTACAGCCATCACAAGGTTGTCCCAAATATCCGGTAGAGACGAAAATATAAGGAGAGCTTGCACTTCATCATCAAAATTTATTTTCACCGATTGAAGCTGACTTATGTTTCTGTTAAAGTCATTTAGGTGTTCTGCAATTGAACCATTCTCTACCATCTTTAGATTGAATAAGCGCTTCATGAGAAATACCTTATTGGATGTCGATGGTTTCTCGTAGAAGTCGTCAAGTGACTTCATCAAGTCCTCCGTGGTCTTCGTCTCTGAAACTTTGAAGGCCACTGTTGACGCCAAGCTTAACTGGATTGTTCCCAGTGCCTTTCAACCAAGGACAATCCATGCTTCATCTACCATCGTTGAGGGCTTCTTTGCAAGACCGCCTAGTGGAAAATAGAGGTCCTTCTAATAAAGATAGTCTTCAGTCTGCATCTTCCAATGTTGGTAGTTTTTGCCATTGAACTTCTCGATCTTGAGCTTCCCTTCCTCCGCCATTACTCCCACTCAATTCAAGGAATTCTTTCCTTGAGATAATTTAGCTACGAGCAAACCTTGCTTTGATACCAGTTGTTAGGAAATATGACATAGCTAAGTAGATAATTGAGTAGAATACTTAATGGAGAGAGATAATTTTCACACACAAGAGATTATAGAGAGAGAGAGAGAGAGAGAGAGATTACACACGATATACGTGGTTCACCCAATGTGGGCTACATCCACGAGAAAGCAGCCACACAATAGCTTTAGTACTTCAAACTAAGAAGTAGATTACAAAGGGATTATACCATTTTGGAGCTCCCGCCTTGCTTCACTCTCACCACCTCACACCCACCTTGTTGCATCAACTTCACACTATGAAATGTGTGTAGAAATGGCCTCCTTTTATAGCCAAAAGGGTTGCCCTCTCTCATGAGAGGCAGCCATGTGTAGCCACCCTTGTGTGGATAAGTCCAAATCGGACCCTCCAATCCGCCCATGTGTGGCCGCCCTTGAGAAGACAAATCCGCTTTTGAATTCGGCCACTGGCCATTGAATTCGGCCATTAGCCATTGACTTCCGACCACCGGCCAACCGGCCAACCAACCGGTTGTTTTTCGACCGCCGTCCGACCATAATATTTCGACGAAAAGGAACATTCCAGTGACCAAAAAATTTGGTTTCCAGCGAGTGATTTTTATTTCCGACGAGTGATTTTTCATCACGCACAATGGCTTCTCCTCATAAAGGGACTTACAAATGTTTGTTTTTAATACTGAAAATTACAAGGGGTAAATTAGGCTCCATACTTAACACCAAGAGCATGTATGGATGACTGGTAAGAAAAATTCAGCAAAGTCTCCCTGTTTGGAGATCAAAATATCAAGCAAAGTTGAACCAAAAATAGCACATAAACCAAGAAAGAGTAATCATTGTGCATAAACTAGCTTATACAACTCAAAAAAACAATCGAATGACTTCCAACTTGGCCTCAAAGAACCTATATCCGTCTATACATCACTTACGACAAGGCCACAAAAGGGGATCTCCAACAAGCTAATCCACCTCACACTATGTAACCCGGTCCCCGGTGCTCGCTTAAAAAAACATCTCGCAACAACCCTCATAAAAGACTATGCAAACTCAACTAGCCATAGTCTTAGAAAGGGCTTGTCCAAATTGAGTCTCAAAAACGGTCGGGACTACCAAAAAACGGGTCCATATTGTTGTATAGTCGCAATAACCACAACTCAACATACATGTAATGATAGTCACTGCTAGTGTAGTAGGATCTATGCACAAGCAGGTGCCAAAATGGTGCAAGCAAGTCTCAACTGATACTTCTCCCTTTGGGGAGTGAAAATTGCTCTCAACAGAGCACAATAGCACCACAAGTGCTAATCACGCAATAACGCATAAAACTCCCACTAGAGCAAGAATCTGTCAACAACTGCAACCAACTAGGCCAAGCATGTAACCACAGATGCTATACATGTGCCAAAATGGGTATGGCAGTAAGAAGCTCTCTAAAAATTGCAGCAAAAAGTGAAAATCTTGTAGCAAATAAGCACATGTGAACCTGTCTCCACCTATACATGTTAGATGACATGACCATGTTGAATACTCAGAGAAAAACAATCTATGAACCATATAGAGCATACATCAAGATATACTCCTATGTGTGTCAAAACACTGCTTGTCGATGTCGATGTCGATGTCGAGGCCGAGGCTGAGAGGACCAAAAAAGGAAATCCAATGCCATGAAAGTCGATGCCAAAAATGCAAAAGAGCTAAAATCAACGTGTGTGTGTGTGTGTGTATGCACATAAACACACTCTTGCTATCTCTATCTCTTTCATCAAAGCAAAAATTGAATTCTTTTGACTTCACTCCCTTTTTGCCGGAGAGCTAAAATCAACGTGTGTGTGTGTGTGTGTGTGGTGTGTATGCACGTAAACACACTCTTGCTATCTCTATCTCTTTCATCAAAGCAAAAATTGAATTCCTTTGACTTCACTCCCTTTTTGCCGAAGAGCTAAAATCAATGTGTGTGTGTGTGTGTATGCACGTACACACACTCTTGCTATCTCTATATCTTTCATCAAAGCAAAAATTAAATGCCTCTGATTTCACTCCCTTTCTCACTTCTTCTTCCTTGCGGAGATAGGTGTGTGTGTGTGTGTGTGTGTGTGTGTGTAAGAGAGAGAGAGAGAGAGAGAGAGAGAGAGAGAGAGAAGTGTGTGTGTGTGTGGTGTGTGTGCGCGCACGTAAGCAACACACACACTTTGCTACTTGCAAACAGGTTGTTGCACGTATTTTTAACACCCCCCTTTTCTATAAATTTGTACATATGAACATGGCTCCCGATGTCAAAATTGTGTGTGCTCTTTTTAGCTTGCTTTACCAAGCACATGTACATGTAGTACAAGTCACTAGGGTAGTGCTAGCTGTTAGGTTATTGTAAATGCTCGTAAGTTTTTATTGAATTGAGACAGATATAACTAAAACTCATGTAAAAACTAAAAAAATTCATCCAAGGTGATAAATGAGAGTCCATATGTGGCATTTGTGGATAATAAATTCTGCTTGAAAAAAGGGTGGATGTAACCTATGGTTCATGCTTTGATTTGAGAGTCTTATTATGGTTGAGATCATCTCTTGAATCTAGACTTTGTATTCTTTGGCCTTTTCATCCAGGTGGACAACATGTTTATGCTATTGTTGAGCATGAATGCTCTAGCAGACAAGGGGTTTTGTAAACGATGTTAAGTACATTTTTTACACCCTGTTTTCTATAAATTTGTACATATGGACATGGCTCCCAATTTCAAAATTTTGTGTGGACTTTCTTTTTGTGGTTTTTTCAGCTTGCTTTAGCAAGCACTTGTACATGCAGTGCAAGTCACTAGGGTAGCGCTAGCTGTCAGGCTATTGTAAGTGTCCCCGTAAGTGAGTTTTTGAAATGAGACTTATATATAATTAAAATTCATGTGAAAACTTAAAACGTTTCATCCAAGGTTCAAAAATTTACAGGTTTTGGGTCATTGTTTCCTTAATGCTTTTGGATGCAGTTTATGGTTGTTAATTCTTGTTGAGTTCAATTTTACCGTTGTTGTGAGATCCAGTAAAAGACATGACATGGCGGATCATTTGTCTCCCATATCCAATGGTGAAGCCCCTACTCGAATCGATGACGAATTTTCTGATACTTCCATATTCCTAGTCAAGACCATGCATGAATGGAGTGAGAAGATTGTGAACTTTATAGTTAATGGTTTCCCACGCAGAGAGCTTCGTAAGGACATAGCTTCGTAAGGATATAGCTCAAAAACTGTTAAAGGAATGTGAACTTTATTCTCTAATTGCAGGAACTCTCTATAAGGTAGGGAAGAATGATATTTTTAGACGTTGTGCTCATGAGGATGAGTATTTATACATACTGCAAGAAGCCCACATGGGTAGAGTCGGAGGACATTTTTCAGGGGATTTAACTGCTAGAAAGGTGTTGCAATCAGGTTATTGGTGGCCTACCTTATTCAAGGATTCATCACTTTTTGTAAAAGGGTGTGATGAATGCCAGTGTGACAAGATCACACAATGAAAGGATAAGATGCCCTTACATCCTATTAAAGTGACTCAACCATTTGAAAAATGGGGTTTATTTTTTGTAGGCCCGATTAGTTCGGCAGCTCGTAACACTCAATATCGATATATTATTGTTGCCACTAACTATGTGACAAAGTGGTCAGAAGCCAAGGCGACACGCAAGGCTAATGCAAGGTCAACTGCTAAGTTTCTCTTTGAGAACATTATTACAAGATTTGGTTGTCCCTTTGAGATTGTGAGTGACAATGGTACTCATTTTATAAAATGGAGTGATAAAGGAACTCATGACAAACTTCATGATATCCCACCATAAGTCTACACCTTATTATCCACAAGAAATGACCAAGCTGAGAACACTAACAAGACCTTAATTTCTATCTTGACCAAAACAGTGGAAGCTCATCGCATAGATTAGGATTTAAAGCTGACCTTAGCTCTATGGGCTTATCATTCTTCTTACAAAGTGGCTATTTATTGTACACCATTTAAAATGGTATATGGCCAAGAAGCAGTTATGCCATGGGAGTTGTAATTCCTGGTCTGCGGGTAGCTTCACAGGAAGGTTGGGATGGTAACCCTTTAGTTGAGCGTCTATATATCCTTGATAGGTTTGATGAAGAAAGACAATTGGCTGTGCAAAATGCACTTGTGGAGAAAGATAGGAGAAAGAAATGGTTTGACCGTCGTTTAAAGAAAAAGGATATCAAGGTTGGGGATAAATTCCTTATGTATGGAGTGCGTAACAAGAAGAAAAGGTTGAAATATGCGAGAAAAGGACCATATAGAGTATGCAAAATCACCCCACAAGGTACCATTCGTGTGAAAACTCTTGATGGAGTTGACACCATTGGATTCCTCAATGGGAGTAAGTTTAAAGATACTATGATCCTTTAAGCCAAGAGATGCTACGTGCCATCCATAAAAAAAAGACAGCCAAGGCACAAGCAGAATTAAACAAGATACTAGCTCAAGTTGAGGCTAAGGAGAGACAACAGCGTATTAGACACCAATGAGAGACCAACCTTGGAGTTAGACACGCATTTCAAGTTGAAATAGAGGATGATTGGTTGGACTCTGACACACCTCTACGATACCTTATTGAGTTAAATAGCACCTATGGGAAAGTTCTATATAAACACCTTATTGGACACAAGTGCTAAATATAATATGTTGTCATATGGAGTGTGGTGTCAATTAGGAAAGCCATCTCTATTTGAGAGTACCATCTAAATCTAGGGTATCAACAAAAAAAAACCTATTGTTTTTGGAACCTGACACACTTCTGTCAGTTATGACAACAGGGTCGTAGCTCCAAACTTTTTGGTCATGCCTGTTAGAACTATGGAAGGCAATATAAACCTAGGATGCAAGTGGATGCTAGTGGCGACCAAATGCACTATTGATTGGGAGACTGGGAGTTTCACAACATAGAAACCAAGTCTTAGCCTTGTCACTCAACCAATAGTCCATGAGATATCACCTCTTGAGGAATACCACTCAAAACATTATATGTCCAAGAGGTTGAAACATCTATACCTATAGCCTAACTCTCTAGAGTTTCAACTTCTGTAGCTGAAACAAAGCATAAGACACCCAAGACTCATCATAATATAACAAAGAAAACATACAAATGGGTCCCTAAAGCTTCTTAAGTGACCATTTTTTACTCTAAGAGACGCCCAACTTGCTCCAAGAAATGTAAGAAAACATTGCATTGGATTCCTAAATGACTATTGGAAGCCAAAGGCTACTATGAAGGGAATGATCAAATTTGGGTGTTTAAACGTAAATTGTGTTCTTACATGTCACCTATAGACCCGTGTGAGTCAAATCTTGTAAATAACGACTATTGGAAGCCCAAGGCTACTATAAAAGGAATGATCAAATTTGGGTGTCTAAACGTAGATTGTGTTCTTACATGTCACCTATAGACCCGTGTGAGTCAAATCTTGTAACAGTAAATCCGATTGAAGATCGTGGGAAGGGAAAGATCACAAAACACTATACACTTGATCCGGAGCTAGTTTGGGTACCCAAGAAAGAACGACTTGTTTCGCTCGGCACAAACATAGAAAAAACAAATGAAGCTTCTTGCTCTTCATGTAGTTCATATACGAAAATACAAGCTTCGACACAACCTCCACCTACCATTGTAAATATCCATACAAACAAGAAAGAATATGCACCTCCATTGTAAGTTCACCACCTACAACAACGTTGCAAGTGAAATCATGGGAGAGTACCTTACCACCCTTGCAACTAGATGAAATGCCTAGGGCGTTCAAAAACGATTGGTCAAAGTCTTCACCCATAACAACTTGGAACAATTCATTTCAAAAGGTGACGACATCGTTCCAAAAGGTATGATCTACCCAAGGAAGAGGGGAGTGTTTGCTGACATCCATCATTCACTTGCTCCCCTTTTAACCTTCCTCCATGACCTCTCAATCTCCCAATCTTAGGGAATGTATATATATAGCCCTATACTCAAGAAAAAAAAAATAGAAAAGTAAAAGAGCAAGAGCTACCAAACAAAAAGATTGAGACCTACAAACTCTAGTACGAGTCTCAAAAATCATAATAACAATTATGCACAAGGACACGACCTTTTGACAGATCCTTATAATATTTGCACACTAACCAAAATCTATTTGTGTGTACAGATATGGCTAGTACACTAGAATCATCCACTCCTGCCTTGGGTGAGAGGTACCCTCTTTACTTTTCATAAGTGTTTCACATAGTCTACCCGATGTTTGGCTGTGAATGGGATTTGGTAGATAGAATAGCATGTGAGAAGAATTTTGAGGAATTAGAATGGCTGATATGTCTCTTGACCACAACTAATCCCTACTTAGTAGAGAACGTCTCTCCGATTGCACAAGCTCACCCTTTTGACCAAGATGACTATAGACACCTAGTGACATTCTTAGTGAACATATGTGCATCTAATGATGAGAAAGATTTACATCATTACACAGATGGCACACATGGTCTCATGGATGATGAATTTATTTTTCTCAACGACGAGAATAGGGATTTAAACTAAGGGCTACTCGTCCTCATCTATTCAATACCATATTCCATTGACCCTCTAGGGGAGTGCAAATAATTAGGTTAGGGTTCTTGATATTGTTTTGATTGTGTTCAATAAAGGTTGGTGCCTCTTCCCACTGATGTGCCTCCTAGAGGTATTCTTTTGTGTTTTCTAGTGTGTACAAGAATGCATTGTAGTTGCTGGGATTTTGAATCTTTGTCTAGTTCACTCTTTGAATCAAGCGCGATCATCAACCTGAACAGGTGTTTCTTGTCCATTATCATTGCCTCTTGTCTTTTAAGCATCCATGTTTGTCTGCTTTAACTGTGATTGGCAGTATAATATTCAGCGCATTTGCTTAGTATTAAACATTAGATTTAATATAATTTTATGTCATAGTCCCTTGTCTAGGTTTATGAATCAATCAGTCTGACTAAGCTAGTTTGACCATAATATTCAGCGCATTTGTTTAGTATTAAACATTAGATTTAATATAATTTTATGTCATAGTCCCTTGTCTAGGTTTATAAATCAATCAGTCTGACTAAGCTAGTTTGACCAAGATAGGCATTAGAGATCTTCTGTTAATATCATGGGAAATGCCTTCCTAATTGTCAACAATTACTTTAGGCTCTTTATCCAATTTAGGTAGCATTGTGTGCAATGTACTAGTGCTTTCTAGTAGGCTTGATCCCTCTTGACCTTTAGTTTAACTATTATAAAGGGAGTTTACTATTGTGATGAGCCCGGTGAGGGTAACAATGTCAATATGACCCCCCAAAGTTAAAAAATTGAAAGGCAATGAAAAACAAACAAACAAAAGTGCCAAGAATGTAGAATCTTAATTTGGTACTTCACTCACATAAATTGCCTATGGTACTAGAGCCCTAGAGGTTCCCACTGTGTGGGCATTTTTCCTTGAAAAGCAAAAAGCCCAAGGCATACAAAATAAGCACACATGTCAAAAATTGAATCAATGTGAAACAACTTTGGGGGGTCAAAGAAAAGGGAATAATTCAGGCAATGATTCCATAAGCAATTCCTTTTTTTGTAGCTTAACTAGGAGGTCTTCTAGGTATAGCCTCTAGTCAGCCCTCAGACATGAAATACTTTGCTCTCGCAATTAAACAGGTTAATTGACTAGAGAGAATTGAGAAGCTCGCCCATGGTATTAATAGTTGACCTCTAGTGCCTCTTGAATGTTAAATTAGCGACCCTAAACTTGTTTATTTTAAGACCTTTACAAGTGCTTATACGTTTGATATATTACAATTTAAAGTTTACTATTGAAAAATTATTTAATATTATGTTAATACGAATCAATCTGTGTGCCTATTGATTGCATATTCTTTTTAATTGTATATGAGAATGCAATTATTGTGCCAATTTTGGTTGATTTTACAGTGTTTGAAGAAGGCTAAGGACATTTAATCTCAGATGCTCTTCCACCTCGACGAGCGGGCTTTATCTCAATATCTTCCGAGGACGGAATATACATCAAGAAGGGGGGCATGTTAACCCTCACGGACACCCTATCTCCTTCGATGGACACCTTATCATATATTTGAGTCATGGACTGGGCTCATCGGTCCAATAGGTGTGTAGGTGATCGCCCATGAGAGGTGCACCACTTATTCCATTTTTACATGATTTTTACTATGATCGGCCACTGTGGGCGCCCATGTGTGAATGGGTCAGACTCTTACAAAAGGTCCATTTTGGCCTAAAATCCTCATTCTTTGAGGTGCATGCTAAGAAGTGATCTTCCTCTACCTCTATCTTCTTCTCCTTCGTGTTCTTATGGGTGTGTGTGTGTGTGTGTGTGTGTGTGTGTGTGTGCGCGCTTGGGCGGGAGAGAGAGAGAGAGAGAGAGAGAGAGAGAGAGAGAGTGATCGAGCATTGTGGTAGCATCGGTGATGGTGAGGAAGTTAAGCATGGCGGCGGCTCCTTCTTCTTCACAGCACGGGATCCTTCACGACGGAAAGCATTGAGCGATAAGTAACACACCATTGCCTCATTGAGCTTTCTAGGACTATCTAGTTGTGTGCTTGCAGCCATTTGTGGTTTGCACACAGCGTTTGGCAAGTTCCCAATCTCTGATACATGTAACAGAGCGCACATCTAGTGACCCTTCACTGGAGGAAGATCGTAATCAAAAATTAAACAAGAGAAGTAAGAGATATAAGAGGCAACAATATGAAGAAAATATGCGTGCTAGGATAAATGAAAAGAAATCTACCGTAGAATGGCTTAATTATGTGGGGGCATGTGATGCTCATCGAAAGTTGGTAAATAATTGGGGTGAATCCCTTCAAAGTGTCATGTGGTGCAGTCGACAATCCATTGACATCGCACAACTAGAATGAAGTGCGCGAGCGAGAGCGTGTGAGAGTGTGTCCAGCAATGGAGAAGAGAGGAGAAGAGGAGACCTTGTGTTTGCAGGGGCTAAAACTCACTCTCTACATGTGAGCCCCTTTATTCTATTATGTACATAATGAATAAGTATAGTGGGTGGGCACCTGGCCTAACCGGTCACATGGGGCTTTACCCCAACAACCTCCCACGTGAAGGCCAATGTGGTTGTGAGAGAGAAAATAAAACCGTACAAAACATGTCCAAGGCCATCACAAGTATGACCTCAGCCAACATCCAGTGGCTCACTGAATCTGTGTGCATCCAGCTCTAATCGTAGAGAAAGTATAGAGCGATCGATACCATACTCCTCACCAAAGCCGCACACATCCTGTAGGTATCTAACCATACGCTGTAAAGTGCCCCTATTCTCAAGGCCAACGTCAGTCACTGCACGACTAACTGCTCCCACTGCAAATGCAATCTCGGGTCTTGAGATCAGTATCTCGTACATGAGACTCCCAAATGCTAATGCAATCCTAGCAATATCTGCCAATCTGACCATCTCAATCAAATCTGGCTCAGAATTCCACTCATGGAAATCACACTGACATCCAAACTCCAATCCCTAGAATCCATCCTCGTGTCCATCACATGTCACATGCACAACAAGAGCATCTCTCTGTCATGAACCCTATGTGGTAAGAGCAATGCTAGCTGTAACTCACACTCGTCAGCCTCTAGCCTAAGCATATCCATGAATGACTGAATCACGGCTAAATCCTCAACAACTCAAGCCATCCATATCCGTCATCGTATCCACAAATGACATGCCCTGTTGTACAACTGTCTGCACAATTTTCTCAACATGCTCACAAACTAGAGCATCATGCAACCTATCCGCAAAGGAGACATGCCTCGTCTCTTTGCATGGTTGCATACTCACGAAGACTGTGATGTTTCGTACGTGGCGCACATGCATCGCGTGAATCGTGCCAACACTAGCACCTCACGCTATGACTAGCTGTCTACTATGATGCAATCTAAAACTGTGCTCATCCAACACTACCTGGCATCCATTGTCTCGTAACTGACTCACAGAGATCAAGCTCTACGTCAAACCTCGCACATGGCATACATCTCGCAAACAAGTATGATGTATCACTCGGCAACAATAGTCTGACATCTCCTGCACCAACTATGTCATGCATTGAACCATCAGCTAGACACACACGTCCAAGCATACCACTAGCATATGTGCTAAACCACTCACGACTCAACGTGACGTGAAATCTTGCACTCACATCTAATATCCAATGCAAAGGTAATGTGTCGTCAAAAACAGACATAAGAAAGTCAAGAGTAAACATGAAAGCAAAGGCGACATCTCTGTCATGCGTAGCTACATACGCCACATCTGCTCCCCCATCATCCAAAGTGATAGCATCCCTCCTGTGTTGTCTCCTGCGCTGTCCCATCCGCCGAAACAACGCCTACGTACATGCCCACAATGCCAACACACAACATCTCTATGTCTGCAAGATTGTCCTTTGACTGTAGGCATCTCTCTAGACTCATTTGTGCCAAAAGCATTGCACAATCTTTGCCATAACTCTCTAGCTGTACATGCATCCGAACCAATGCGATAGAAAAACTCACCAAGGTGTAACATGATTGTCGAACATGCAAGCTCATCCAAGTCCTCCCACTCATCGTCAGTCATAGACTCTGGCCTAGCATCCATGCCCTGTAGTGGTAACACTTGGCCCAACTGAGTCAATGCATCATGCATATCTGCTTTCCAATGCTCAGAGTTTGAACCATAAAACTTTGTATGGAAAAGCACAAATCCTGACAATGATGTACATGCCAAATCCATGGCGATAACCTGTGACAAGACCAAGCACAAATCGATCAACTAACAATAGCCAAAGCCTGGCTAACTCATACACCAAGTACTATCAAAATACAACATAAGCTGGCATGATCTGTCTAAGAGAAGTGTCAACAAATATGGCGATCAACGTAACGAACAAGTGAGCAAAATCGCTCAAATGATGCCAAAACACACGCTCTAATCCAAGAGCACTATGTGGTAATCGATGAAACTATCATCAACAATCTCCCTCCTGCAGAGATGATCACATGTATGTCAATGACATAATCCGATGAGCAAACAATCTCACAATGCAATGCCAAAACACTATGGCAAAGCAACCACTGAGTGCCACATGCAATCAAAACACGATTGCAAACCATGCGCATAAACAAATCAACTCGCAAGAAAAATCCCGCAGAGTTTTGGTAGTATTTGGCTATCTAACCATAATAACCATACATGCCATAAACATGCTTAATACCATGAGCAAATCATGCACAAAATCCGCACTCAAGCATACATGAGCCACTCCAAAGTCTCAACTCCCTAAACTTGGAAAACAATCCTAAAATCCGAAACACAAAGTGCATCAACTGCACTCTACAAGCGAGGCATATAAATAGTGGCATAAACTTGGATGCAAACCAACCAAAATATGACACAAATTGATGCTCAAGACAACTGAAAATCAGCCCACATATGCCAAGGCAAAGAATCTCATCCGCCAAAAAGCGCACATCATGTGCATCCACATGGCAATAGAAAAGAGCATCAAGCATGTAACAAATGTGTATCAAAAAGCATCCAAATCAGCTGAAAATTCAGCTCACAATCATGCTAAATATGATTGCAAAACTCTCTGTAAATCCGTGCACCACACTTACAAAATCTGCTCAATCGCATAAGTCAATCCACATAACCTAATGAATCCACTCTCGAACTTGAGAGTTCATAAGAATGCATACATCCACAAAGTGTTCTCAATGTATGCGCATAAATATGTTGAAAATATCAACCCACACTCTCTTCACTGAGAGAAAAACATCAATGCGCAAAACAAGAGAATGACAAAATATCAATTCGAGCTCTCCGAATGTAGCAAATCACCACAATATGCATACGTAATCTTCAACTTTCCGAATACCCTGCAGGCGATCGGTTCAAATCTTCCAAACCGTTCAAAATTTGCAGAAACTTTCTTCTGCAAAGATGTAGACCATGCAAAAATGGTTGGGAATGGCGGGAATGGACCTGAAATGTGTTGTTTTTACAAATCAAAACATATCTATCAAAATCTGTGCATGTGTACCCTAGACGTGCAGCCAGTCTGGGTGACGTATCTCAAAATTGGTGAATATTTTTAGAAAAATTTCTTCTGCAAAGTTGAAGAGGATGAAAAACTGGTTAACACATGTAGGAATCAGCTTGAATGAAGATGTTTTGGTAGGCCAAAACAGACTTGCAAAAACATGCTGCAGTTTTTGCTGCTTCTCCGCTTGCCTCCCCACTGAGCTCCAATGGTGCTCCCAATCCCTGAGCTCTGATACCAGTTGAAGTGTGCAAGCGAGAGCGTGTGAGAGTGTGTACAGCAATGAAGAAGAGAGGAGAAAAAGAGACGTTGTGTTTGCAGGGGCTAAAACTCACTCTCTACATGTGAGCCCCCTTATTCTATTATGTACATAATGAATAAGTATAGTGGGTAGGCACCTAGCCTAACCGGCCACATGGGGCTTTACCCCAATATAGAAGCTACAAAGAAGCCAAGGTTTAGTTGTACTATAAGGAGATGACAAAATTGAGAGCTAGCTCAACAACAAAAGGAAGCGGAAAAGAAATCACAGCCCACAGAACAACAAGACCCCACATATTTACATCCTACACATGAGCATTTCAAATCCTACACCACAGAGGAGTGCAAGGTTGTGTATACAAAGGCCCAGAGAACACCTGTCGATGGAAGTAATGGATTCTATGATGGTCCATTGATAGTTAAGGACATAGAGTTAGGTGAGGAGTCCAAACCTGTTTTCATTGCCCAAGATCTAACAGAGACTGAGGAACATGTACTTAAGGAGCTTCTCAAGGAATTTAAGGATATAGTTGCTTGGACATATCATGATATGAGAGGTGTTTCACCTTCCGTGGTGCAACACACAATTCCCATAAATAGCATGGTTAAACCAGTCCAGAAATGACCCTACCCAATGAATCCGAAGTATGCAAAGATTGTTCAAGAAGAGATTGAAAAGCTTGTCAAATGCGGATTCATATACCCTATTGAGCACTCAGAATGGGTGTCTCCAATAATTATTGTGCCAAAAAAGAATGGGAAACTCAGAGTGTGCGTAGATCTCGAGAAGGTCAATGCCGCCACTACGAGAAAACATTACCCCTTGCCATATTCGGAACATTTGCTTGAAAGAGTTGGAAGAAGGGAAGCTTATAGCTTTTTAGATGGGTATTGTGGCTCATCAAACTTTGTTATTGGATGTGTTCTAGTTCAACCATGAGAACATAAATTGGATTACCCCATTAGCTTTGCAAGTCGTCAATTAAATGATGCTAAGAGGAACTACACCAATCTAGAGAGGGAAGGTTTAGCTATGATTTACGCGGTAAAGAAATTTCGCTGCTACCTTCTTGCCAACAAGTTTCTTTTCTATGTGGATCATCAAGCGTTGTTGTATCAAGTAAATAAACCTTGTTCCATGAGCATTTGTCTCACATACCCAATGGTGAAGCCCCTATTGGAATTGACGATAAATTGCTCGATACTTGCCTATTCCTAGTCAAGACCATGCATGAATGGAGTGAGAAGATTATGAACTTTTTAGTTAATGGTTTTCCACCCGAAGAGCTCTGTAAGGATATAGCTCAAAAACTGTTAAAGGAATGTGAACCTTATTTCTAATTGTAAGAACTCTCTATAAGCTAGGGAAGAACGATATTTTTTAGACGTTGTGCTCGTGAGGATGAGTATTTATACATGCTGCAAGAATCACATATGGGTGTAGCCAGAGGATATTTTTCAAGGGAATTAACTCCTAGAAAGGTATTGCAATCAGGTTATTGGTGGCCTACCTTATTCAAGGATTCGTCACTTTTTGTAAAAGGGCGTGATGAATGCCAGTGTGACAAGATCACACAATGAAAGGATAAGATACCCTTACATCCTATTAAAGTGACTCAACCATTTGAAAAATGGGGTTTAGACTTTGTAGGCCCGATTGGTCTAGCAGCTCGTAACACTCAATCTCGATATATTATTGTTGCCACTAACTATGTGACAAAGTGGGCAGAAGCCAAGGCGACACGCAAAGTTGATGCAAGGTCAACTGCTAAGTTTCTCTTTGAGAACATTATTACAAGATTTGGTTGTCCCTTTGAGATTATGAGAGACAATGGTACTCATTTTATAAATGGAGTGATAAAGGAACTCACAAAAAACTGCGTGATAGCCCACCATAAGTCTACACCTTATTATCCACAAGAAAATGGCCAAGCTGAGAGCACTAACAACACCTTAATTTCTATCTTAACCAAAAGAGTGGAAGCTCATCGCATAGATTGGGATTTGAAGCTGACTTCAGCTCTATGGGCTTATCGTACTTCTTACAAAGTGGCTATTAATTGTACACCATTCAAAATGGTATATGGTCAAGAAGCAGTTATCCCATGGGAGTTTGTAATTCCTAGTCGCATGTCCAAGGGGTTGAACCATATGTACATATAGCCCAACTCTCTAGAGTTTCAACTTTTGCAACTGAAACAAAGCATGAGACACACAAGACTCATCGTAATATAACAAAGAAAACATACAAATGGGTCCCTAAAGCTTCTTTAGCGACCATTTCTCTCTAAGAAATGTAAGAAAACGTTGTGTTGGATTCCTAAACGACTATTGGAAGCCCAAGGCTACTATGAAGAGAATGATCAAATCTAGATGCCTAAACGTAAATTTTGTTCTTACTTGACACCTATAGACCCATGTGAGTCAAATCATGTAATGATAAAGCCGATTGAAGACCGTGGGAAGGGAAAGATCACAGAATATTATATACCTTATTCATAGCTCCCCTCATTCAGTTGCTTCCCTCTTAAGCTTCCTCCCTGACCTCTCAATCTCAAGAAAACAAATATAAAAAAGTAAAAGAGAAAGAGCCACCAAACAAAAATCTTGAAACTTACAAATTCTAGTACATGACCCTTATAATATTTGCACACTAACCAAAATCTATCTGTGTGTATAGATATGGCTAGTACGCTAGAAGTCATCCACTCCTACCTTGGGTGAGAGGTACCCTCTCTACTTTTCACAAGTGTTTCACATAGTCTACCCAGTGCTTGCTTGTGAATGGGATTTGGTAGATACACTAGCGTATCAGAAAAATTTCGAGGAATTAGAATGGTTGATACGTATCTTGACCACGACTGATCCCTACTTAGTAGAGAACGTCTCTCCGATTGCACAAGCTTACCCTTTCGAGCAAAATGACTATACACACGCTTAGTGACATTCTTAGTGAACATATGTGCATCTTATGATGAGAAAGATTTACATGATTACACGGATGACACGTATGGTCTCACTGACGATGACTTTTTTTTTTGATGAAGACGAGGATAAGGGTTTAGACTTAGGGCTACCCGCTCATCTATACAATATCTTATTCCCTTGACCCTCTAGGGGGGTACAAATACTTAGGTTAGGGTTATTTATGTTGTTTTGATTGTGTTCAATAAAGGTTGTTGCCTCTTCCACTGATGTGCCTCCTAGAGGTATTCCTTGTGTTTTCTAGTGTGTACAGGAACGCATTGCAGTAGTTTGGATTTTTAACTTCATGAAATCTTTGTCTACTTCACTCTTCGAATCGAGCGTGATCATCAACATGAACAGGTGTTTCTTGTCCATTATTATTTTCTCTTGTCTTTTTAGCATCCATGTTTGTTTGCTTTAACTATGATTGGTAGCACAATATTCAGCACATTTTCTTAGTATTAAACATTAGGTTCAATATAATTTTACGTCATAGTCCCTTGATGTTGGAATTAGGGCTGCAGAGAAACGCACACAGCTTGGAGAAGACAAAGGAAGCTCAAGGCACACAACTGAGAGTGTGTTACTTAGTGTGCAATGGAAAGATAGATAGCCCTAGAGTGATGTGCGTATATACAATGCACGAAGGAAAAACCTCCAAAAGAGGGAAAAAATGCCCCGACGGTCCTAGTGTGTACACACACATCACTATCACATGCATATGGTAACAAATCTCCCCTGGAGTGATGCGGTGAACGAGAATTGGCACATGATTAAAGGAAAGCGCCATGACCTGAGGACATGATCAATCCACAAAGGGGAGTAATCCCAAAGCTTTACGGAAAGCTTCAAGCTTCTCACGAGACAATGCCTTTGTGAAAAGATCTGCAAGGTTGTCCTGTGTTGGCACATAAGCCAAGCTGATCTCCCCTGCTGAGAGCCTCTCCCTGACATAGTGGTAATGCACTTCAATGTGCTTTGTGCGAGCATGAAAAAGTGGGTTCCTCGCACAACTGGCAATGTGCTCTGACTGTCAGTGTAGATAGTGTTGGAAGTGTCTTGTCCAACACCCAAATTAGCCATAAGGCGTCTGAGCCATACACACTCAACTGTAGCATTGAAGACAACCTTGTACTCAGCCTCACAACTAGAAGTGGCCACAGTAAGTTACTTCTTGCTCAACCATGATATACATGAACTGCTAAGCATGAAACAAAAACCACTTATGGACACTCGCGTTTCGAAACAACCAGCCTTATCTGAGTTCTAAAAAGCATGTAAGTCTGGCTGCAATGATCACCCCTTGGGATAAAACAAGCCAAGATGTAAAGTGCCACTGAGGTAGCAGAAAATCCTCTTGACAGCCTGCCAATTCTTAGACCCTAGGCTATGCATAAATTTGCTAACCTGTGAGACTGCAAGCTAAATATCCGGCCTCGTGTTGCATACATAAATGAGGCATCCTACATCAAGTTGGTAAAGAGTGACATCTGCAGGATCACCAGCATCATGAAGACTCAATTTTAAACATGTTTCCATGGGAGTGGCAATAGGTTTGCAATCCTCAAGTCCAAAATTACATAGTAATGTCTCTATGTAACTTTTCTGACACAAGGCAATACCACCATCACACTGCTTAAACGGTATGCCAAAGTAATGATGCAACAACCCCAAATAGTTCATCTTGAAAGTAGCATTCAAATCAGCCTTAAATTCAGCAATATGTCTCTCATTTGGTCCAGTGATTAGCAAATCATCTACATAAAGAACCACAATGAGAAGTACATCACCCTCATGCTTTACATACAATGTGCTTTCTATTGGACTGTTACAAAAGCCTCGTTTGGCCAAATGAGTGTCAACTTTCTCGTACCAAGCACGAGGAGATTGCAACCCATACAAAGCCTTCTTACATCTGCACAGTTTGTCCTCTTGTCCTTTCTTGGCAAAATCGCGAGGCTGCGTTACATAAACTTCCTCAAATATGTCACCATTCAAGAAAGCAGTAACAATGTCTGATTGATGTACATCCCAACCAAAATGAGCTCCCAATGCACATAGAAAATGCACAGTAGTCATACGACAAGTGGGAGCAAAAGTCTCTTCATAATCTATGCCTTTTTGCTGTGCATAACTCTTTGCAACAAGTCGAGCCTTATGGCGATCGATCTCACCATCCGACTTGCGTTTCAACTTGTAAACCCACTTCGTACCAATGGCCTTTTTGCCAGGAGGCAAATCACATAAAGTCCATGTGTCATTTTCTATAATTGCATCATATTCTGATTGCATGGCATCCATCCAATTTTTTGAAATTTGTGCTTCATCAAAAGATACAGGTTGCTCAATATCATGTAAGTTAGACACAGCCAAAGCATAACAATCTAATGCATAAGATGCATGGCCAGAGCCTGAACGAGTATGACTAGACAAAGGTGCATCCAATTTACTGTCATGCAATGTATGCACCAGCCATTTTGGCATACCTCTAGCTTGCTCATTTTCAGCCCTTTCCTCATCAAGTACATCATGTAAATCTGCATCAGTAATAGGCTGATGTGTGACATTTTTGAAAACCCCCATAGGCTGTATATTTGCCTCATTGGAATTTACATTCAAAGTTCCACCACTGAAAAGAGGCAACAAAGTGTCATAAATATCGTGTGAGCTTACATCTCTATTACTAAATATCTCTAGTACATGATAGCAAGGGCTGAACAAATCTTCCACAAACACTACATCCCGTGAAACCAGAATATGCTTTGTTTGTGGATGATACAACCTGTAACCTTTGCTTTCAGCACTATAATCAACAAAAATACATTTGATAGCCTTATCATACAATTTTTTGCGTTGTGTTTGTGGCACCAAAGCATATGCCAAACAGCCAAAAACACGCATGTGCTCAATAGAAGGCTTTCTATCATGCCATGCTTCATATGGAGTAATAGAATGCAAAGCTTTTGTAGGACACATGTACATAAGTGGCACACATGATGGCCTCAAGCCAGAAAGAATGCGGAAAAGCTTGACTTTTGACCATACATCGTGCCATCTCCATAAGTGACCTGTTTTTTTCTCAGCAACACCATTTTGCTGAGGTGTATAAGGCAATGTAGATTGGTGTTTTATCCCAAGACTAGCCAGAAATGCATTAAATTCATGATACATATACTCCCCCCCTCGATCGGAATGGAGGGTGCCCATAGTACATTTTGATACATTTTCAACCATAGCCAAAAATTGTTTGAAGCACATAAAAAATTCGGACTTAGCTTTAAGCGGAAATACCCATGCATGCCTGGAGTAATCATCAATGAAAGTCATGAAGTAAAGGTAATTGCCCAAGGACGGAGTTTGCATGGGCCCATAAACATCACTATGCACAAGCTGCAAACTGCATGTGGTCCTAAGTGAACCATCCTTTGGAAACCTTGAACGCTGCATCTTACCCAAAATATAGCCTTCACAAACATGTTTGACAGGTGCTTCAAGAGGCAACATAGAAGCAACCATATCAATTTTTTGCAAACGCAGCAAACTAGCAAAATTCAGATGCCCAAAACGTGCATGCCACAGTTTTGCATCTAAAATAGCCCTTGAATCTGCAATTGCATTTGCAAAATTTTGTCCACATTTGTCATACTAAGTGAGCTTATACAGCCCACGACACAAAAGGCCAGATGCAATAATTTCATCACCAAAATTGAGATCATGAACTGTACATCTATCATCCACAAATTTGACTACAAGTCCAAGTATAGCAAGTGGAGATACAGACAAAAGATTCTTGTTGATCCCAGGTAAAAGTGCATCAACAAGTGTGAAAGAACTATCATTTGCAGCAGTAAGCACAATCTTTCCAACCCGCTGAACCAGATAAGAGGCATTGTTGGCACAAGTGACTGAATTCCCATGAGGGACAGACTTAAGAGAGGTGAACAATTCATGATGTGAGGTAATGTGCTTTGTAGCACCACTATCAAAATACCACACATGTGAATCTGTAGCAACTGACAGTGCACTCTGGACTAAAAGCCCATTCTGCATCAACATCAGCATCACAGTCTTCTGTGTGCACTCTCCACTAAAAGCCTATCTGCATCAACATCAGTATCACAGTCTCCTTTCACAAAAGACTCAACAATGGCTGCATTTGTAGTGGAACCATCATTTGCAGTGGAACCACCCTCTTTCTTCTTAGCCTCTTTGGCCTTCAACTTAGGACATTGCTTGATCAAGTGATCATTAGCTTTACAATAATGGCAATGCATCTTCTTTTGCCCTTACCTCCAAAATTTCCAGATGAATTGATGCCAGCAGAACAAGCATTAGGAACATAAGTTTTGCCACTCACAGAGCAGAACCATAAGAAGTGGTTGCATTGTTGTTACCACCCTTTCTTGGAGAAGTAATAAAAGCCTTTTCAAATGCACGTTGCCTAGTCCTTTTTTTCTGGAAAGTGACTCTTGCAACAGCAATGTACATAATGCATCAAACTTGACAACTTCAGGATTTCCTTGGGTCATAAGTCTCCAAGTACTAGCAAAAGTCTGGTAAGAATCTGGAAAGGCATCAAGAACAGTCTGCACAAGGGAACTGTATGAAATGACTTCACCTGCAGAAATAAGTTGCTCATTGATATCCTTGACACCAGCAAGGAAAGTGTCCATATCATCTTGCTCATGCATAATTTTTTATTCCAGCTCTTTACGCCATCAAAGCAATTTTAGCCTCATTGCGGCTTGCATAAAGACCTGCTAGAACATCCCAAGCATGTTTGGCAGATTTCACTGAACGAATGTGAGGAGTAATGGTGCGCTTCATGTTGAGATGTCGAGCTCTACACCTTGAGCTGGCATCCACTACGGGTCTTGGCCGCTTACGGCATTTACTCACTGGCGCGTTAGGTGACCGACACGGAGGATCTCTGCCAGTGATTCTACAGCTGGACTACACTTATAGTGCCAGCCTAGTACGCTTCTAGCGAGTTCACACTTAGTGACCGCATGTACATATGTGCTACTTTTCAGCTTTAGCACTTAGTCATTTTGTACTCTCTTTTCTGAGAAGAAGAAGAAGAAGCTTTCCATCTCTGTGTGCTTTGTGCTTGTCTTGTGTAGCTCTCTTGCATCCTCATTCTTTACATGGTATCAGAGCCTGGTGCAGGCAAGAGAGGCTAAGAGAGCAAGAGCATCACAATCCCTTCGTTCGCAATCCACGACCAAATGCCGAAGGTGCCTCGCGCAACGAAAAAAATTTTAGGGGTTTTTCGCACAAGTTTATGAACAGGTCTCCAAAGTGCAGTATACAGAGATTTACTGTACAAGTACAGTGGTTGTGAAACGCTTGATTGTGGACACTCGTTGAGTGTAGAAAGCGTTACAGGAACCACGATAGCAGGTTCAGCAGATTTGTAGGTTTTTGCAGATTGCAGCTATTTTGTCTTAGTGCTTCAAGATGTCTGACGGTTTCAATCAGATTGTTACTGAGAAGCTTGAGAAAAATAACTACCCTGCATGGAAGTTCAGAATAACAAATTTCCTAAAAGGAAAAGGTTATTGGGACTATGTAGAAGGAGACAATGAAAAGGAACCAGAGATTCCCGAGGCAAATGCTACAGCAGAACAAAGGAAAGCTTTGAGGGACTGGCAACAAGGCCAGAGCAAAGTGATGTATTGGCTGTCTATGAGCATCACAGATGGCATGATGGGCTATCTACAGGATGCTGAAACCCCCGCCATTGCATGGAGAAACTTAGGCAGAGTGTTCGAGGTGAACACCAAGGCCAGGAAGCTTCAACTAAAGTCGGAGCTAAATCAGGTTAAGAGGAACAACCTCTCAATCAATGATTATGCCTTGAAGATCAAGAGTATCATTGAGGCTCTTGGATCTATTAAAGTCTCAGTGGAAGACGATGACATTGTCCGTGCATGCTTGGATGGTCTAGGAGATGAGTATGTACATTTTAGGTCTTCCATGAATACAAGAGACGACATCCCCGTGTTCCAAGATTTGATTTCTATGCTTATTCTTGAGGAGAAGAACCTTGACACATCTTCTTCTCATGGCAGAAATAATTCTGAACAGGCCTTCTATTCTAACTCCAGCAGAGGTAGAGGTAGAGGTCGTGGTCGAGGCCCAAGGGGTTGCAGGGGCCAATTTCTGGAAGGTCAATCAAATCAAAACAATACAGGTGGCAGGGGAAACCAGTCTCAAGGCAGGGGGAGTCAAAGAGGTCGTGGTGCAGGATCAAGCAGGCAGCAACATACTCCAGATAGTAGAGAATGTTGGACTTGTGGTGAAAGAGGTCACATGTCACGTGACTGTCCAAAGGGAAAAGCAAGTAGAAAGAGAGAACAGGGCAACTATGCATCTACTAGCAGAGATGCAGATGACAGCAAAAACGAGCGCATGTTTGTTATGCAACATGTAATGAATACAATGACTGCAGAGAATTCCACCCAAGATGATGTTTGGTATGTGGATTCAGGTGCCTCTAATCACATGACGTCTCGTGGAGAGTGGTTTAGAGATATGCGCAAACCAGATGTGTCAGGCTATGTGCAGACAGGAGATGACACAGCTCACCCCATTGCTCATGTAGGGGACATACCTCTAAATACGAAGAGTGGGAAATCAAAGTACTTAGCAGATGTACTTCATGTCCCAAACATTACAAAGAATCTTGTTTCTGTTGGACAAATGGTTGAGCAGGGTTTGCAGGTTCGCTTCAATCCAAATGGCTGTTATGTAGAAGATTTCCAGAATGGCTGTAAGCTGATCACAGAGGGCAAATGTGTGGGCAGAATGTTTACGCTGAATGTAGACATGCCTGAGGTAAAAGCTGCATTATTTGCACAGGGCACAGGTGTTGTGGCTGATGTTGACATTTGGCACAAACGCATTGGCCATGTCAATGAGCAGAGATTGCGCAGCATGCAATCAAAACAGATTGTAAAAGGTTTGCCCAAATTCAAGGTGGATGGTATGCATAAAGTGTGTGCAGCATGTCAGTTTGGAAAACAGTCAAAGGGCTCATTTCCACATGAGCGCAATGTATGTAAAAGGCCACTTGAGGTGGTGCACACAGATGTTTGGGGTCCAACCGATACTGCAAGTATACATGGTTGCAGGTATTATGTCTCTTTCATTGATGACCATACAAGAAAGTATGGGTCTACTTCATGCGTAACAAAAGTGAAGTGTTTGGTCACTTTCAAGACTTCAAAGTCATGATTGAGAAGGAGACAGATATGCAAATCAAGACATTGAGGTCAGATGGAGGGGGAGAGTACTTCTCCAATGATTATTCAGATTTTCTGCGAATGCATGGTATACACAGGCAATTTACATGCAGATATACTCCACAGCAGAATGGGGTCGCAGAAAGGAAAAACAGACATCGCAGAGGTTGCACGTGCATTGATGAATGAGAAGAACATGCCTCATCATTTCTGGGCTGAAGCTGTAAATACAGCTGTGTACATTATGAACAGGACACCTACAGCTGCGGTGCATGATGTAACACCTAAGGAAAAGTTTACAGGTACAAAGCCTGATTTGGCACACTTGAAAGTGTTTGGCTGCATAGCTTACGTGCATGTACCAGATGAGTTGCGTAGGAAATTGGATCCTAAAGCAGAGAAATGTATTCTTGTGGGATATTCCCTTGAACAAAAGGGGTACAGGTGCTACAATCCTACTACACCAGAATTACGAGTGAGCAGAGATGTAGTCTTTGATGAGATGAGCAGCTGGTACAGTAATGCACATGGCACTATTGGGGCTGATGTAAAAGATGATGTGGTTGTACAAAATGTGAGGCCACAGTCACAGGTTTTGAGTGGACCACAAGAGTCCTCTTCTCGTGGCTCTGTTGAGAAACCATGGAATGGTAGACTACGTACGCAGGTTACTCCACCAACAGGTACAAGGAATGTATCACGAAAAGGAAAGGAAAAGGTTGATGAACCTCCCTTTATGGTTGATGCATCATCAGGTTTTTCACATGTAGACATGGATTCAGATGGTTCTGAACAAAGTCTTGATGAGGAATTTGGAATTCCGGCTGTCAAGACACCTGGTGTAAGGAAAGTACAAGAAGATGCTAGAGGGCAAAGGAGTGACCCAGGACCGCGCAGATCTAATAGAGTCAGAAATCCAGTTCAGAAATTGACTTATGATGGGTATCTAGCGCATCACCAAGCCTACATGGCTAAGGTGATACAGGATGTGGAGCCCACATGTTTTGAGGATGCAGTTGGAAATGTGCATTGGGATGATGCAATGAATGAAGAGATGGCTGCATTGGAAGCAAATGACACATGGGAGTTGGTGCCATTGCCAAGTGGCAAGAAAGCTATTGGCTGTAAATGGGTGTATAAAACCAAGCATAAGGCTGATGGTAACATTGAGCGTCACAAGGCAAGGCTGGTCGCAAAGGGTTATGCACAGACGTATGGCATAGACTATGAGGAGACCTTTGCTCCAGTGGCAAAGATGACGACTGTGAGAGCTGTCATAGCAGTGGCTGCATCTAGAGGATGGATTATGCATCAAATGGATGTAAAGAATGCCTTCTTGAATGGTGAGTTGCAAGAGGAAGTGTATATGGATCAGCCACCTGGTTATGTCGATCCAGGTTACCCAGATTATGTATGCAGACTTCTCAAAGCTTTGTATGGTTTGAAGCAGGGCTCTAGAGCATGGTATGACAGGATTGCCAAGTATCTTGTCAGTATTGGTTTTAGGAGAGCTCATGTTGATCATTCACTCTATGTACGTGAGAGTGATGTGGGGATTGTGGTCATTACCATATATGTAGATGACCTTATTATTGTTGGTGACAATGCTATGGAGATTGACCATGTGAAGGGTCTTCTCAAACAGGAGTTTGAAATGAAAGATTTAGGCGAGTTGCGCTACTTTCTTGGCATTGAAGTGATCAGGACTCCAGAGGGTGTATGGCTATCACAGAGACAGTATGCTTTGGACATGTTGTCAAAGTATGGTATGGCTGATTGTAAGCCAATTTCTATTCCCTTGGATGTGAATGCAAAGCTGAGTGCAGAGAAGGGTGATGTTGTTGAGGATGTCAACATGTACAGGAAGATTGTGGGTAGTCTAATCTACTTGACTATCACGAGGCCAGACTTGAGCTACACAGTAGGCTTGGAGAGTCAGTTCATGCAACTTCCGAGGAAGCCACATTTGGATGGAGTACGATGCACACTTAGGTATGTGCAAGGTACTATTGACTACGCATTGTTCTATGCAGCAGATGCACCATTAGCATTGTATGGGTATACAGATGCAGATTGGGCAGGTAGCATTGTTGATAGGAGATCTACGAGTGGCTTCATGTTCTCTTTTGGGAGTGCTGCTGTTACTTGGAGCAGCAAAAAGCAGCCTACGGTTGCTTATCGAGCACAGAGGCCGAGTACAGAGGTGCAGCAGTTGCGGCGTGCGAGGTAGCTTGGCTACGCACATTACTTGAGGACTTGGGAGTGCAGGTGGACCAGCAGATTTTCATCCATTGTGACAACCTCAGCAGCATGCAGTTGGCTAGGAACCCAGTGTTCCATGCCAGGACCAAACACATAGAGGTCCATTACCACTACGTTCGAGAGCGAGTGTTGGCGGGCGACATCGACTTGGTCTACGTCAGCACAGAGGAGCAGATAGCGGATATCTTTACCAAGGCCCTCGGAGCTGAGAAGCTTCGACGTTTCCGGACTATGCTTGGACTCTGCGACATGCAGAGCTCGAGGGGGAGTGTTGAGATGTCGAGCTCTACACCTTGAGCTGGCATCCACTACGGGTCTTGGCCGCTTACGGCATTTACTCACTGGCGCGTTAGGTGACCGACACGGAGGATCTCTGCCAGTGATTCTACAGCTGGACTACACTTATAGTGCCAGCCTAGTACGCTTCTAGCGAGTTCACACTTAGTGACCGCATGTACATATGTGCTACTTTTCAGCTTTAGCACTTAGTCATTTTGTACTCTCTTTTCTGAGAAGAAGAAGAAGAAGCTTTCCATCTCTGTTGCTTTGTGCTTGTCTTGTGTAGCTCTCTTGCATCCTCATTCTTTACACTTCACAGACAACACAACAGTGCATGAGCCTGCGCATCCTTTACATCCCAACGAGCTTGTTCTACCATAGGCAAAACAACTCTAATAGTAGCAATCCTTGCAGCAAGACCTGCAACATCCTCAACATCGCCTACATCCTTAGAACCAGGACGTACATCAATGCCTTGCACAACATTCTAGATGCTTTTGACACAAGAACATGTTTCATCATGTAAGGCCACATAGGGTAATTGTCCCCATCCAATCTGTCCTCAACACAAACATCTTGAACACATCTGTGTTGTTGTCAGCCATGGAAAATGCATGCACTTGATGTGAAAATGTTCGAAATGAGGAGAAATTGAGTAAGACCAGCACGTGCTATATAGCACAACCCGCAGCAAACTGTATAGGACATGTTATGTAGTAATTCGTGGCTTATATAAATTTTGCACAAAATAACAAAATTGCATGTGTAGAACTACCTATGGTGTGAAACGGAGGTCAAAATGAGCCCGAATCAAAAATCTGAGCAGACTGCACTCTATGAGCACACTCGAAATTTTTGTCGACCTGCAAAGCGCTAGCCAAAGCTCAACAGAAATCGAAGAAAGTGAGCAGGCGTGTGCAGAGCTACTGCGACTAAGCCCGGGAGGACGCAACCTACTCTGATACCAATTGTTGGAATTAGGGTTGCAGAGAAACGCACACAGCTTGGAAGAAGACAAAGGAATCTTCAGGCACACAATAGAGAGTGTGTTACTTAGTTTCCAATGGAAAGATAGCTAGCCCTAGAGTGTGGGCCTATATAGAATTCATGGGGGAAAAAACCCCTGAAAGGTGAGAAAATGCCCTGATTGTCGAAGTGTGTCCAAAACAAAACTTTGGTACAACATTCCAGGGGGGCCTTTATCCCTCTTTGGCATAAACCTTCAAGATCGATGAATGTTTTTACATGAAGAGAAAACTGGATTCAGCGATGGAAACCTAGAGATGTCCTAGCAGCTTCTGTCCCGACAGCGGCATCCTTCACGCCCCATGCGAGATGACATCCCCTGTCATCTCACCCAATCAAAGCACTTGCGGAAGACCCCCCAATATCTGGGCTACAGGCGCGCTCCCCCATCAAGCTCTCCTGCAAAATAACTACCCACTCTTGCATGGCGGTGGCCTCAACGATTTTGACCCGACCTCCTTCTCCTCTCACAACCCATTAGCTGCAGCCTTGCTCAACGACATCGATCATCACAGCCCTCTTCTCGGGAGTGCAGAAAAGCTTGAAGCCGTGAGGATATGTCGACATGATTCGGCTTCTTCTTTCAGCAAGCAACTCGCCCTCAGCATGCAAGTGGACCTGCGGGTTTTGTTGAAAACCCTGCCGCTCCATCCACCCATGGCTCTGCCCCGGGCACTCAACAGGGAGGAAGCGGTAAGACTGCTCTGCAAGAGGCGATCAACCAAATGGAAATGGTAAGCCCTATGTTATTCTACGTGCACTTCAGGTTAGAAAAACCCAGAATGACTTGGAAAACATGGCCCTGATAGGGCTTCTTGCTGGCCCTCGCTCACCAGCACATGTGCTACACGGGTGGATTCGAAACCAATGGGGGGGAAATAGGGGCCAAAGTCGAGATTATACAGGCCCTCCCCAAAAACCAATACGTCTTCATGTTCAAAACTGCAGATATGGCATTCAGAGTGCTAAGCACGGGCCAATGGATGTTGTGAGTGGCCCCCCTCTGCCTATTCAAATGGAACAAGGATTACAAAGCAGAGAGTGATGCCCTCAATCACTTCCCTATTTGGGTGGAGTTCCCGAACATCCCCCTTCACTATCACAATCACCTCATAGCCATAGGAGTGCAGCTAGGTAAAGTTCTAGGAGGCTGACCTAGAGGGGATTACATCCCTGCATGGCACCCACAAGCCCTCATTGAGATGGACATTTCAGTTGAGCTCCCCCAATCTATGGTAATCGCATTAGATGACGGCAAGTGTTTTGAACAACCCATAAGCTACAAGTGCCTATTGAATGCATGTTTCCACTGTGGAACGAAGGGGCACTTCGTTAGGGATGCCCAAAAAAAAACCCTAAACCAGATCAAGCCCCTCCTAACACTACCCTAAACAAAGGCAGCTCTCAAACATCTTTGCCTGTCTCCCATTGCAACCCCCCAAGCCACAGAAATCAATGGCTCACAAAACTCACTTGGATAAGGGTAAAACGCGGGGCCCCAACAGATTTTCCCTTCTAGCTTCATTACTAGAGTGGAAGGATTCGGATGTGGCAGAGTCCATTGAACCAGACTCAGAGGAAGAAGAGGATGCTGACATGATACTGGAAGGGCAAGTGAATCAGGCTAATCATTTGGTAACCCCAAGCCAAAATAAGGCGACCACAAGCAACGACACTAACAAAGAAAACATAGCCCCAGGCCAGAAGGCAACTGTTGAGGCAGCACCAGCCCCTATGGAAGTTCAGAAGGACAACAAGAGGGGGCACACCTCAGTGTCACAAGCCTCTCCTCGATCCCAGTCCAAAAATCACAAGGATAGACGCACTCCCCGATGAAATTCATTTCTTGGAATATCAAGGGTCTTTCAAACCCACTCAAAGCAAAATAAATTAGGGCCTGGCTCAACAATTTTCCTGGCGATATCATTGGACTGCAAGAGATAAAAACTCTAGGGGATGATCTTTCCCAAAGGCTTTTTGTTATCTCTAAAGAGCACCTCTAGCACTACTCCTCGCATGAAAGGGTATTGGGTGGTATAGCAATCGGCATACCCCAAACTTGGAAGGTGAATCCAGTGAAATCTGGTAAAGGAACCTACTGGGTAGACGTGACTGTAGAGTCCCCTATCCGATGCATGATTTTGTCTATTTATGCAGGGACTTTGCCAGAGACAGAACCCAATTGTGAAAACAACTTATAGCCCAAAATGAGCCCACTATTCTCATTAGTGATTTCAATATGGTAGAAACCATAGAAGACCGTTTCCTACACCGAGGCAATGTAATCTCTGGATTAGAGCTTCAGAAATGGAACCAACTGAAAGACCACCTCGATCTGTGGGATATTGGATCTCCTAGAGTTCACATGGTAGAACTACTCAAAAGGCCTCAATGCTAGAAAAGCCAGATTAGATAGATGCTACATAAGTACTTCCCTAGCCAGAATCTTTAATAGAATTAAAGCCAAACCCAGACACACGTCTTGTATCTCGGACCACTATCCTCTAGTGATAACCTTGGATGATAAATGTAGGAAAATTAGGAACCACTAGTTCCACACGGACACCTCGCTGTTTCAATTGGAAGAAGTTCAGAGTAGCATTAAGGCAATATGGGTGCAGGCTTTCTCAAAGGGATTCACTCCATCTAATGCATGGACATTGGCAATAGAAAACACTCAAAAAATTCTCATAATGTTCATGAAAAAGTAACAAAAATTAGGAGGAAATGCAAGGATGAGATATACAGCGAACTGGCAGAGATGGAGTGCAGCAAAAGCCCTAACTTTGACACTCAGGATAAGATAGCCACTCTAAGACATCAACTTTGGGTGGAGGAGGACCTCACCCTCAAACATACTGCAGTCTTCTTTAGAGAATGGTGGGCAGGCAAAGTGGATAAGCCAACAAAAGAAATGTTTCAGAATTTGAGGAAGAAACACATGAGAGAGGCCATCCCATTCCTAGTGGGACCAAAGGGCAAGGCCAGTGATGAATGTGAAAATCTGGAAATAGTGAGGGAACAATTCTCCTTGCTATTTAGTCCTAAGGAGCTACTGAATGAGGAGGTGAATGTAGCCCGTGTGAACAAATCAGGCAATGCAAGCCTAGAGTGATCCCCTCCCACCTAGCAGTCCAGCTTGATTCAGGACTCACAGTGTGGGAAATAAAAAGGGCAATTGAATCCTTAAAACTCAAGAAGACTCCTAGCATAGATGGGATTCCGGCTGAATTCTACCAGACTTTCAAGGAAGTGCTGGCTCCTATCCTCCTTAAAGTATGGGAGGAATCAGTCAAACAAGGAGCCCTTTCAGTTCAACTCAATACGGGAGTCATTAAACTTCTATATAAGAGAGGGCCCAAAGAAATCATCTCAAACTGGAGACCACTCACTATGCTAAATTGAGATTACAAAATCATTGCCAAATCCATAGCACTTAGAATTTCCCCTGCCCTAACAGAGTGGCTGTGCACACAACAAAAAGGCTTCATCAAAGGAAGGAGAATTATGGAAGCTGTTATTGCAATGTGGGAGGGAATAGAACATGCTAAAGACTCCTGTCAGGACTTCCTCTTTGTCAAAGTCGACTTTGACAAAGCCTACGACAGACTGGAGTGGACATTCATCCTCGATTGCCTGACCATGATGGGCTTCGGACCTGGTATAATCAAGTTTGTCAAGACTCTACTAGGGAATGCTTAGGCAAGGGTAGCACTCAACAATGGCATCTCAGAGCCATTTCCTCCCAATCGATCGGTTCAACAAGGATGCCCCCTTGCCCCCCTACTCTTTGCTACCTCGGAAGACTCTCTCAATTGGCTGGTCAAAGACAAAATGAGGGAAGGGACACTCAAAGGAATATCATTACCAGATGGCAAACAATAATGCCTACCACAATTCGTTGCTGACACCAATGGCCTACTCAACAATGATGAGCAGTCACTCCAATGCTTCTAGAACTATTTGAAGATGTTCTACTCAGCATCGAGATCTCGGATCAACCATTCCAAGACTGGAATTAGAGCCTCCCTCTCTCCACTCCCAAGGTGGATTACAGAGCAAGGATGCACAATACTTAAAGACGGGGCCATCTTGAGACTCTTAGGTATCCCATTTGGATTTAGGGTATCCATGGCACAGAGGTGGCAATGGGTACTGGAGCGTTTCTCCTCCAAACTAAATCGATGGAAGGGGTTCCAGGCGAATATTGCAGTGCGGTCACTGGTTATCAAGCACTTTATCTCATGGTATGTCTTTTTTTTCCTCTCCTGTTGAAGACCCCCCTGACTCCCAGCTGAAAGACATAACCAGGGCATGTAGAAACTTCCTTTGGTCAGGAGATCCGATCAGGAAAGTCCTAGCCAAGGTTAGTTGGGATGTATGCTGCCTCCCCAAGGCAAAAGGGGGGCTCAGACAATTCTGAGGAGGAGTGGCCTCATTGCTGTTTAGGAGCATCAACAAATTCAAAATTAAAGCGAGAAATGGGATGCACCCTCTTCCATGGATATCAATCTTTATGGACTTTTGAGATAATGCTCAGTGGCTCCCCCCTCCTTAAATCATTGTGGGGAGCTTGGACAGATATAGAGACCACTTAAGAATTAACTGGGACACTAAGAACTGCCTTAACCTAAGAGCCCATGAATCAATGTGGTGGTCAATGCCTCCGATTCCCCCCCCTCAATCAGGTTCAGAGTAGGATAGCAAAGTGCATTCATAACAAGGGCCTCACAACGTGGAGAAATCTGTGGCACAAGCTAGAGCACAGGTAGCTCCCCCTGACCGAGCTCACAAGTCGGTTCAACTTACAACCCTGGGAAATATCATTGATTGATAGCACGAAATCCCTCTTCCCAAAAGAGTTGGAGTGGACTCTCTCAAGCGACCTTGACCCCTCCTCCAAGGCCTTGTATTGGTCAAGTGGAAGTGCTCTGCCTAACCCCCCCACTCTAGCCCCAAACCTCTTAGAACCACTACACACTTCACTCCACAGAAAATGGAGGACTGCACTGGATCGCCGGCAATGGGCATTCAAATATCCGTCAATTTGGAATAGAGGAATCCCGGCCAAACATTCAATTCTACTTTGGCTAATCCTGCACAAGGCAGTATGGACCGGACACAGAATGAGGAATGCAGGGTTAGGTATTGGGCTCTGCATGAGATGCAATAGGGCTGAGGAGGATATCCCACATCTATTTATGAATTGCCCTAAAAGTCTAGAGATTTTGTCACCTCTGAGGGATGCGGTAGGACGCACTTTAAATTGGAAGCAATTACTTTTAGGGGATTCAGTGTCATTATTTTCAGTGGTTTGGAATAGAATAAGAGGGGAATTTTTTTGGATTATTTGGTCTGACTAAAATGACAGGATTTTTAACATAACTTACCAGACTAAAAGTCTGAAAGAACTATTTCACTGCTTTTCCCTACAGGTGAATCAACTAAAGCTTGATCAATGTCGAGTATATGAAGCCAGCTTCAAGGTACTCACAGACTGTATGAGCTAGTACAACAGTGCCAATATCAACAAACAGCAAGAGGTACTTCTCGATGGCTCGCACACCTACAGAGAATGCTGGACAAATGTAGAGCAGATGGGGAAAGATTAAGAAGGCTACATAGTAATGGAATCTAGCTAGTTGCCCGCCTGCATGATTTTTTGGTCAACTTGACAGAGTAGAATGTAATTTTGAACACCAAGTTTTTGTAACTATTGATCGAACCATACCCTTTGCGTAGTTTTTTGTAATTGCACTCTTTCTATAATATAAATCTGCTCTCGCCCTTTATGGAAAAAAAAACTATCAAGATCTTATATGTATGTTGTGTCAAAAACACCCCAAAATGAAAACATGGCAATTTTCACTCACCTGTACGCATCTTGTCACTAATGTTGAAACTTGAAATAGAGGAGCTTGCCATGTGATGTACGCATCTTGTCCTTCACACGTGAATTGATTGCCACGTTTTCATTAACAACAATTACATGTCATTGTCACACAAGATTTAGTACCAGTCTTTGGGAAAAATCGTTTTTCCAAACATACAAAATTCCTTTTCTTAATTTTGTCAAGGGAAAATTTTAGAAAATCAGGTCATTTTTTGGGTTTTTATACTATGTTTCTCTATTTCGGGGCAGAATTTCTCTTTTTCCCCCCTTGCTCTCAACTGGCATTTTGGAAATTGAAAATAGCACGATATTAAGGTGAGACAACCGCATGAAAAGGCCTTCTCTAAGGAGGAATGTTCAGTGCACTAAAAGCTCTTGGCAATGAAAAGTCCCCCGGTTGGGATGGACTGACGGCTGAATTTTTCAGGGAATTTTGGGATGATCTCAAGGGCCTAGTCACACGGATGTCCAATCAAGTTGTTTCCGAAGAGGCATTGGATGCAAGTGTTAAGAGAGGGCTTATCAAGCCCATCCCCAAACAGATATGCTGCTCTCAACTTAAACATTAACGTCCCATTACAATGATGTCAGTAGCATACAAAATTATTGCGAAGGTGATAGCTCTCAGACTTGCCCCCCTCCTGAGTAGTATCATCTCTCCCCATCAACACGGGTTTATTAAAGGGAGATCTATATATGACAATATCTTGGCAGCAATGGTAGGAATAGAGTATGCATCCTTGTCCAAGCAAGAGTGCATCTTGCTGCAGCAGGTGGACCTTGACAAATTCTATGATAGATTAGAATGGTCCTATAAAGAAGAAGTCATGGGAGCTCTGGGCTTTAAGCCTTGCTTTTGTCGCCTCATACGCACACCTCGGGGGGTTCACTATGTGTAAAACTACCATATCACGTGCGTTCAAGACATGTTTGTAAAACCCCTTATCTGTGAATTTTGTTAAGAATATAATGTACCCTTTTCTTTTAAAATCTGTAAGTTTTTTTTAAATTTCAAAAAATAATTCCCTTCTATATATATATTTATGTAAGTTTCAAGAACTTTAAATACCCTTTTGTTGAACTCACCTGATAGGTTACATTTTTATTGGGTCACCTCCCCGGGACGCACACTAGGCGTTGGCAGCCAATCAGAGCTCCTGTTTAATGACATAATTGTGGGTTCTTTTGAGGTTAAAAGGTCTATAAATCAAGGATGTCCCTTGGCCCCCTTGCTTTTTTCCATCGGGTCGCATCCTCTCATTACGATGCTCAAAGCCAATGCTGCGCGGGGAGAGATTCAGGGTTTTCCATTACCGGGCAACGACCATCTTCTACTGGTCAAAATGTTCGCAGATGATTCGCTCCTATTCTTGAAGGCGTGCCCTCAAGTTTTCAAGAGAGCTCTAGAGATTGTGCAAACATTTTCCATGGCCTCCGGATCCAAGTGCAATATAGAGAAGTCAAGGCACCGAAAAACTAAAACAAAAACTTACTTTAATATTTTTATAAAATCAAATAAAGTTAATAAACATAAAAAATAATAAGATAATTTATTGAAATGAACGTTTGTGAAGTCCTTCAATAAAAGGACTCTTTACCAATCAAAATTATCAAAAGATTATTATTGAATCAATACTTCAAATAATGGGATCATGCTCCTATCAATACAAGCCTTTTCTAGCATACCAAATAAGGTGAGGAGACACAAAGGCCTGCTAAGCTAAGGGGGGACGAAATTGATGGAGAGTAAGTTTAAACGAGGACTTACAATCACATGGAGATTTTGTTGAATTTTAATATAAAATTATATTATCCATTATACATACATAATTAAAAATGGTTAACAAAAATTTTCAATTAAATAATGATTGGAATTGATGTCTCACAGTTTTGGAAAATCAGAGATAATGCCTTGATCAAATTTGGTAGTGGTGTTGTAGGGAAACTGTAAAGGGAAGCGACCTCAATGATTATGGTACTTGTGATCATAATAACTGCATGCAATACCTCTACTCCTAGATGAGAGATCTGGCTAGATTTCGAGTGGGAAAGATTTTGTCAGTAGAGTAGTGAGATTCCCATATCTACATTAAATCGGTGTTGCAAGTAGCCTTGTATGGCATGTGGAAAGTTATTTTCCAGTCTTGTTTCTTGCAAGCAGAGCACGTGTGATGCCATTAGCATGGAATTTGTGATAATCTTGTTAATGTGTTTATTAAAAGACACGACATTTAGTGATTGAATGATGATATGTGTTTTTGATTAAGCTTCCAATGTCTTCTGGGTGGACATCCATTTGGCTTGTACTTGTAAGGATTCTTCTAGCACGGTTTGGTCAACTTTGATATGGGAAGGTTGTATTCTTTCGAGCATGTGAAGCCTTGATGGGTCTTAGACGCATGATAGTGTTGTGTATGCAATGCCATGTGTTCATATGTGTTTGGGATTGAAAGCTAGTGTTTGCAATCTAAGGCCTTATGAATGGTGGATTGTTTGTGCACTAGCTCATTGTAGTGGAAATTGTGATCGTGCAATGTATTCAAGTAATTTTTGCCAATGAAACTCACGCACCACATGTTCTATTGGAGTCCACAATCTCGTAATGCTCGATGAGTATAGTTTTTGACTTTCATAGCATTTTTTCTTTCCAATCATAGAGGGTTTGCAAAATGGATCTAGAGTATTGTTTTGTTTATTGTTTTTGTGAAATTCTTATACTCACCTTCTGTGCCATTAATCAATCCATCAAGAATGTCCAATCTTCCTACACATAGCTCGATAACCATGCTTGTTCTTAGGCTTAGAGTGGCATGCAACCCTCCAGTTAATACGGGATCTACTCGCATATTTATCGTTTTGTTTCATGAGGTGTTTCTTTTATCAATTGGCGATAAAAGTATGTGGTTCTCTTTCTACTTGGTTGAATACTTAGAGGTTGTGCGTGTCCTTGTATTTGTTGAAGTAAAATAGATGAGAAACTTGATGGCTATTTGGAAAGGGTCTATAGTAATTTTTGTTAAGGTATTCTAAATCATCATCGCTATGTTGCCCAACTCAAAGTCTACTAAGGATGTTTATGAATGCTCGATTTCTTTCTCGCATAGCTATGGCAAGTTCATAGCACTTTGGAAATGTATGCCCATATGAAGGAGACACAATTTCTAATAGTGTATGTTTTTTTTGCAAAGATCCATGTATCCTTTACAGGGCTCGCTTGTCATAAATTTCCACATAGAATGACATCCAATCCACCAAATGGTTTTTCATGGAATTGTTTGATTGCATGCAAGCGTGAGTTAGCCATGGAGAACACATTAGAGCAAAAAGACACCTCATCAAAAACTACAATTTTTAAATCTTTGTAGAGAAGGGAAAGTACATCCAATTTTTTAGCGCTTAAACTTGTTTGTGAAGATGCAACTAGGGGAAAATCAAGATCAGGGTGGATAAGATAAAAGTTTTAGTTGTTGCTGCTCCTTCTACGAGGAATAGATGTATTGCTTTGTTAGGATGAATTCATTTTTTGAGCATTACATTGTTGAGTAGGTGCCATTGTTGGCGGTTAAGTTTCTCAATGCCCATATAGTAGTCATCCATTATCATTGTGAGGTTGAATTTTTGTAGATGCATTTGCATTTTAGAGCATTGAGAATATCTACTTGATGTGATTACTATGGATCATTATTTGTTGAATCAATTGTGGTTGGGGAAAGAATGTGTTGTTTTGTTAGTTTTTCTACTAGGGTGCTATCTTTATTGAACTTTGTTTCATTTGGTTTTATGGTTCATCATATGATTTGTGATTGTTCATCATATGTATTCCTCCATGAGAGAAGATTCTTTTAGATGTTGGTGCTCATTTGTGATCCAATAGAGGTTTATCAAGCATTATTCTCTATAGTAGTCTTCTAGGCTTTCAAAAATATTATACTTTATAAAGTATTTGATCTTACCCTTATGTAGTGTTTTGTATGTTTTTCCATCTTGTTTTATTGTTGACGTGTTCAGCCAAACATAGATGGTGGAGTTTTTTTGGTCTTTCAATATAGTAATTTGAAAGAATATGTCTTTCTTGAATGACTCAAGCTTTTGCAAGGAGAAATTTCTTGTAAATTTGATGCACGTTCTTCAAAAGAGTTAGTATTTATGGACGTGAATTCATGAGTTGCACTATGGAGTGGCAATGATAGTACTATAGAAACTGCTTGTTGCGGACTAATTTGTTCTGTGCTTAGATAGTGTTGACTACCTTGCATAGTCTCTCAATAGTTGTTGCATTATTGGCCACGCATATGTCAAGCTGGGATTTAATCACTTGGATTAGTGTATTGTCTATTTTTGTCATGTATGATGTGAAGTAGCTTTATGTGCCATGTGCATTCAAGATGAATTGAATGTCAATGTTTTCATCCCATACTTTTGCAATTGTAGCATTGAAATTGTTTGTGTACATATCCTTTACATGTCATTTCAAGAAGAGTATTGCATTGGAGAGTGTGCCACATATTGCCAAAGTGTATTCTTCAAAAGATATTTGTAAGCTTCGTAACCATTAATCAAAAGGGGTATCTTTATCTAAGCTAAGGGTGTCAAAGTTGTTATTAATCCGTTTGAAAGTTGTTTTGTTGCTAGATTGATTTTCATGATCATTGGAAGTGGGTATCAAAATGATTGTGAAAGGCATGGGAAATTTGTGTCGATGTCATTGTATTTCTTGAAGCTCTAATGGGAGTTTAGAGCTGTTGTACTTATGTGTTTATCCACAAATATAGTGATGGTGCTATCTATGTCATGGTTGAATAAAGGAGCCTCTTCGACCCATAGAAGTCCATGATCATGTTGATACCATGGCTTTTAAACTCTGTGACAAAGAAGTAGTCGACAATTTTTCCATAGATAGTATTATCATTGAGTAGTAGTCTTTTCATGGATATGCATCGGTTAAGATAAAAGCGAGACATTGTTACTGGATCTGTGTAGATTAGATGCAGTGTGGAAGGAGTTATCACTTTCATTGTGCTCTCGTTCAAGCGTGACTATTTGTTGCAATGCATCAAGAATCGATTTCCACCTTTTTTTGGTTGAAGAGAATGTAATAACGAAAGGTGGTGGACCTAATTGTTGAATCATGCCAAAAAAAAGTTTTTTAAATTTTTGTTTATAGCTAGATGAAGCACAAAGTGCTTCAAAATATCTATAGCCAAGCGTGATAGCAGCTATTCAATGTTTGTGTCTCCCTAGTACACAATGTTGCTCCATCTAGTTTTGCCTTGCGAAGCCTTATCCAAATGAAAGATATTATTTTTGTTGTCATGATTTTTACAAATTTGAAGAATAAGTTTTCAATATTTCCAAGTGGGGTCTTGCTCTCCAATGGTGCAACATGTAGAATGTTGTCGTTTTGTAATCAACTACTTGTTCAACGGTAGTGATGTTGTGTAGCATCAAATCAGTGTGAGTATTGTCCTCATCCTCAATCTCATCCATGTTTTTCTACAAGGAAATTGATATTTTCAAGATTTGTTGTAAATGTGTAAGCCATTTATGTTTATGTTCTCTGTTTTATATAGAGAGGAGTCAAGAAGAGCATGTATGGCCTTTAATGTCAATAATGGTCTCACAAGTCCAGATAAGTAGCAATGTGTAAACTCCAACACTGAAGCCTCATCTTGGATAAAGCAAGGAAGAACTTGTTGTGCTTTTTCAATGTTTGCAAGACTGTTAACCATGCTCCATATAATCCATGATGTCCATCATATGTTAGCTCACAAATATCTGTGAACGGTAGATGAATAGAGACAAGTCGTGCTTCGATAGAGTAAATGCTACAATCAAAAGCACGATGGCCCTGCAAAATAGCAAAATAACATATTGCACAGTGTAAAACAATTTATTTGCATACCAAGACAACTATAACTAGTGCATAATCGAACGGTACACAAGCAGAGAGAGAGAGAGAGAGAGAGAGAGAGAGAGAGAGAGAGAGAGAGAGAGAGAGAGAGAGAGAGAGAGAGAGAGAGAGAGAAAGAGTGGCAAGCACGTGTAGGCGCACCTCCTAGAGAGGAGTGCTACGTTGGCATGGCCAGAAATAAGAGAGGAGAGGAGAAAATAATAATGCAAACACTGGGTACAATCTCCCCCCATGCAAGAGTGATCATTTCCCTCTCACACGTATTTGATTTATAGATTTCTTGAATGGTCAAAGTGAGTACAAACTTGTCAGCCGGTCGTAAATGGCCAAAGCTCATAAAAGAGCACTTGAAAAATAAAATGTATATATATACATATCCATTTGTATAGGCCTAGATCGGTCAAGTCTTTTCCACCTGTCAGCTATAATAAATAGTAAAATATCAATTCCATAACATACCTCTCCGTTTGAAAGAAAATGTCCTCAGTTGTTGCAAAGATAAGAATCTGCAAATGATACATGTCAAAAACAGTGATATGTATTCTATGTCAACATATCACATGGTAAAAGGAAAATTTATTAAACCAAACAACATTGCTTATGCCTACCGTCATCCACATACTACATATTCTAGTGTCCCATACCACTAAAATAAGCAGTATATTTCACACCCTGATGAATCAATATATCATTGGTCACACTCATCATTCAATAATCAATTCTCATCAATCTCAAATTCAATTCCATAAATACTACTACAATCAAAAGAGCGATCGCCCTGAGAAATAGCAAAATAACATATTGCACTGCATAAAACGATAGATTTTCATACCTAGACAACTGCAACTAGCACATAATTGAATGATACATGAGTAGAGAGAGAGAGAGAGAGAGAGAGAGAGAGAGAGAGAGAGAGAGAGAGAGAGACAAAGAGCAAGAGAGAGTAGAGAGTACATGCAGACACACCTTCTAGAGGGGAGTGCTACGTCGCCACGGCCATTTCTACACAGACACTACGTGCAATCTCTACAGGTGCAAGAGTGACCATTTCCCTCTTGATGTATTTGACTTATAGATTTCTTGAATGGTCAAAGTGAGTACAAACTGGCTGTCCGATCATAAATGGCCAAAGCTCATAAAATACCTCCTGAATAATAAAATGTACCTAATATACATATCCGCTTCCATAGGCCTAGATTGGTCAAGACTTTTCCACCTGTAAGCTACAATAAATAGTAAAATATCAATTCCATAACATACCTCTCCCTTGGAAAGCAATTTTCCTCAGTTGTTGCAAAGATAAGAATCTGCAAACGATACTTGTCAAAAACAGTGATAAGTATTCTGTGTCAAAATATCACACAGTAAAAGAGAAATTTATTAAACCAAACAACATTGCTTCTGCCTACCATCATCCACATACTACCTATTCTAGTCTCCCACACCACTAGAATGAGCAGTATATGTCATACCCTGATGAATCAGGATATCATTTGTCACACTCATTATTCAATAATCAATTCTCATCAATCTCAAGCTCAATTCCATAAATATTGCTACAGTGAAAAGTGCGATGGCCCTGCGAAATAGAAAAATAACATACTTCACAACATAAAACGATAGATTTGCATACCTGGACAACTGCAACTAGCACATAATCGAACGATACGCAGTAGATATATATATATATATATATATATATATATATAGAGAGAGAGAGAGAGAGAGAGAGAGAGAGAGAGAGAGAGAGAGAGAGAGAGAAAGAGTAGCGAGCACATGCATACGCACCTCCTAGAGGGGAGTGCTACATCGGCACGATAAGAAAGAAGAGAAGAGAGGAGAAAACAATAACGTAGAAACTAGGTGCAATCTCCCCCCCTGTAAGAGTGACCATTTCCCTCTTGCATGTATTTGATTTGTAGATTTCTTGAATGGTCAAAGTGAGTACAAACTAGCCAGCCTGTCATAAATGACCAAAGCTCATAAAAGAGCACTTGAATAATAAAAATTACATATTAAACATATCCATTTGCATAGGCCTAGACTGGTCAAGCCTTTTCTAGCTGTCAGCTGCAATAAATAGTAAAATATCAATTCCATAATATATCTCTCTCTTGGAAAGCAAATGTCCTCAGTTGCAAAGATAAGAATCTGCAAACGATACTTGTCAAAAACAGTGATAAATATTCTGTGTCAAAATATTACATAGTAAAAGGAAAATTTATTAAACCAAACAACATAGCTTATGCGTACCGTCATCCACATACTACCTATTCTAGTGTCCCATACCACTAGAATAAGCAGTATATTTCATACCCTGATGAATCAGGAGTCACACTCATTATTCAATAATCGATTCTCATCAATATCAAGTTCAATTCCATAAATACTGCTACAATCAAAAGCGTGATGGCCCTGCAAATACCAAAATAACATATTGCACGGCAGAAAACAATAGATTTGCATACCTAGAGAACTACAAGTAGCACATAATTGAACAATACACAAGCAGAGAGAGACAAGGAGCAAGAGATAGTAGCAAGCACATGCATATGCACCTCCTAAACTGGAGTGCTAGATTGGCATAGCGAGAAAGAAGAGAGGAGAGGAGGAAAGAATAATGCAGACACTAGGTGCAATCTCCCCCGTGCAAGAGTGACCATTTTCCTCTGGCACGTATTTGATTTATAGATTGTTTGAATGGTCAAAGTGAGTACAATTTGGCAGGTTAGTCATAAATGGCCAAAACTCATAAAAGAGCACTTGAATAATAAAATGTACATAATATACATATCTATTTGCATAGGCCTAGATCGGTCAAGCCTTTTCCACCTGTCAGTTGTAATAAATAGTAAAATATCAATTCCATAGCATAGCTCTCCGTTGGAAAGCAATTGTCCTCAATTGCAAAGATAAGAATCTACAAAGGATACTTGTCAAAAATAGTGATAAGTATTATCTATCAAAACATCACATAGTAAAAGGATAAACCAAACAACATTGCTTATGCCTACCGTCATATCCACATACTACCTATTGTAGTGTCCCATACCACTAGAATAAGCAGTATATGTCATACCCTGATGAATCAGGATATCATTGGTCACACTCATTATTCAATAATCAATTCTCATCAATCTCAAGCTCAATTCCATAAATATTACTACAATCCAAAGCGCGAGGGCGCTGCAAAATAGAAAAATAACATTCTTCATGGCATAAAAAGATAGATTTGCATGCTTGGACAATTGCAAATAGCACATAATCGTATGATACACAAGCAAAGACAAAGAGAGAGAGAGAGACAGACTGAGACGGAGAGCAAGAGAGAGTAGCGAGCACGTGTAGACGCATATCCTAGAGGGGAGTGTTATGTTGGCACAGCAAGAAAGAAGAGAGAAGATGAGAAAAGAATAACGTAGACACTAGGTGCAATCTCCCCCGGCGCAAGAGTGACCATGTCCCTCTTGCACATATTTGATGTAAGGATTTCCTGAATAGTCAAAGTAAGTACAAATTAGCCAGCCGGTCATAAATGGCTAAAGCTCATAAAAGAGCACTTGAATGAGAAAATGTACATAATATACATATCCGTTTGCATAGGCCTAGATAGGTCTATCCTTTTCCACCTGTTAATTGGAATAAATAGTAAAATATCAGTTTCATAATATACCTTTCCGTTGGAAAGCAATTGTCCTTAGTTTTTGCAAAGATAAGAATATGCAAATGATACTTGTCAAAAACAATGATAAGTATTTTGTGTCAAAATATCACATAGTAAAAGGAAAATTTATTAAACTAAACAACATAGCTTAGGCCTACTGTCATCCACATACTACCTATTCTAGTGTCCCATACCACTAAAATAAGCAGTATACGTCATACCCTAATGAATCAGAATATCATTGGTCACACTCATTATTCAATAAGAAATTCTCATCAATCTCAAGTTCAATTCCATAAATACTACTACAATCAAAAGCACGATGGCCCTGCAAAATACCAAAATAGCATACTCCACATCATAAAACGATATATTTGCATACCTGGACAACTGCAACAAGCACATAATCAAACGATACGCGAGCAGAGAGAGAGAGATAGAGAGCGAGAGAGAGTAGCGAGCACGTTGATAGCCTCTAATTTTGACACCATAAAGGCTAAAAGAAGTGGAAATTGTCATCAAAAGTCATTGTTTCCATCCATGTTTGTGGGAAATTTATGCCTTGTGCACCCTTGTTGCTACGTGATTTTCACTCATATAATTTGTAAATGCTTGGCTTATATAGCAGGTCCGCATGTGTGAATGCCAAAGCACTAAAAAACATCTCTAGTTTAAAAAAGTCAATCCATAAGCCTTGTATACAGAATTGAAATCATAAGCCTAAGGTTGTAACTCTTTTAATTTTTGGAATCAAATAAAGAAAAGGGTATGTTTGAGTGATCGTGTAATTTGGGAGGTTGAGGAAAGTTGTAACCAACTTTTCCTTTGTCTTCCCTCTCACGGTTCATTTCAAACTCTCTTGGTTTGGACACTCTCTTGCTCTCTTTTGTCTGTGTGATTTCTTGCAAGATCTATAGAGGAAGAGGGAGAGAGTGAGGATAATGATGGCTGTCATATCTCTTGTATTCTCTAGAGTAGGCAAGTTTCTTTGTGTGTGCATGGCTATAGCCATTCTTGAGAGAAGAGAGAGAAGGTGTGTGACTGTGTGTATGTGCTTCTTGAGGGTTTGAGAGGGAGCATTCTTGCAGCTTTTATGGTTATGTGGCACCCATAAGAATAGATTTTGCTTGCTTTGAACCTGGTTCTATGTTTTTCATGAGTGCTTGGAAGGCAACATTCATTTGGTGCGTCCATTAAGAAGGGCTAACCATCGAAGTTGCAAGAATAGAAGAAATGATCGAATATGGGAGCAAGAAGTGTGGGATAGAGTGAATGGCTGCCTAAATGTTTTGTTGCAAAAAATCTCATTGTTGGTGAATTGGGATATAGAGAATAAAGAGGATGGGTGATGAGCCTTGGAGCAAAAGTAGAAAAAGAGGACTGCAGGTCAACCTTGGAAGGAGCGAATTGCAAAATAGGAGCAGTGGGAGAGGAGATTACTATAGAAGGTGCTGCACGTTATAGAAATCAAGAGTTGGAGTGCAAAAAATGTTGAAGCAGGAGGTCATTGACAGAACGGGATGAGAGTGAAGCACCAATTACGTGGAGATTGTTTATAGAGCCCAAGAGGGTAATGGTAAGCAATAAGGTGATAGGTGCAGATGAAGCAGGAAAGGAGTCGAGAGAAGAGAAAGTGATTAGGAATTCTTGAATGGCAATACAAGTACAGCAAGTGGGTCAATTCAGTCCGCACTTATGCAAAGAGGTTATTCCAGGTTAATGAAGAGCATAGCAAAGGAGACCCTATAGAGATTGGAAAGGAAATACAAGGATTCAGAGCAGTTGAAGATTTTGCAATGAGAAAATTGCAGAGATCTACATAAGAAGTTGATCTTGAGCGAGAGAAGTGACCTTAGGTGCCATCACTCAATGTACATAGAGGATTTGCACATATATAAACAAGAAGCATCCTGATGTAGGAAAGGATGCAGGGATGCCGCACGTAGCTACCATTCACGAGTTCAAGCAAGGGTGCAGAGAACATAACAGGGAAACCCCATTCCAAACTTGATAGATGTTGCAAAAATTAAACTTATGAAGACCTTTTCTTATCTTTCTATAGCCAACTGAGGGCGAGCTTTTTTGAAATGGGGCCTCTAAACCAAAACAAATGGGCCTACCCTCACAAAATGTTCGTAAAGAGATACGCACACTACTTGGGGCACCACCTTCTTTTGGGAGTGGAGAAGGAAACCAATCAAAATAACACTTGCACTCACCCACTCAAGCAACACACTTTGAAAACCCCCTTACTCTATATACACTTTGGACACTTGAACACCATCAACGATTATGCAACCCAATGACGTGCATCAAAATGAAATATGCAATTTGTGAAATAGCAATCACCTTCTCCCCATAAGAATACCCATAATACATCCAAACTCTTCCTCTCTCAAGCACTCATCAAAAAATCATGCGCACAAGACTTGCCTCTCAAACACACAAGAGAATCACTTACATCAAACTAACACACTTTGCATAGAGAGATCATCTCTATCTATGCAATGCCGTGACACAAATAAAATCACCATGAGAGGTAGCCACATGCATATGTAATGAAGCAAAAGAGAGTTGGAGTGAGAAATTTCTTTAGACAAATTGAATAAGTGTGGAGAAACAAACCAATGGTAAATTGAGAATAGAACACTTACTTGATTTCTCGCACACCTTTTAAGGGGAGGACAGACGTTGGCTAACCATCGCGAATTGCGACACTTGAAAGTTTTGAAGATGATTTCATGATCATTAACATAACCATGAGAGAGATCATGATGTATTTACAAGTTATTGAGGTGCTACAAATGATTTATTGGGTTGATGGAGTAAGAGATTGTAGAATGGAAAGAGTGGAGAATAGAGTTGCACTTCCTCCAAAGAGGAGGGTTAGGAGGGAGGATGTGAAAGAGGGAGAGTTGGGGTTTTCTCTACTATTGATCAAGAAACAACATGAAGTTGAAAATATAAGTGTGTGTCCTTGAGTCTCTCCAAGGGGGGCTATTTATAGTTGTGTAGGAGTGGGATTATGCTACACTTAATTAGAGTAAGTGATTAGACCTAATTAAGTGTCCTTTGACCACTCATTGAATATTGGAAATAAAAGGGACTATTTATTCACCAAAAATATCATTTTAGACCTTGAAGGCTCCATAGGGGTGCATAATGTAGGTGGGCCCCACCATGAGGCCCTACTGGTGGCTCCTACGGGGTATCTCAACTTGTCTGTCTTGGCATTTAGAAAGAATCTTTAGGCTGGTCCCATCACATGCAAGTGACCTTGAACACTCATTGCTCTTATAGAAGATGAGTAGGGGAAAAATAAGATCTCACCCTCTTGATTTACTTGATTTACAGTTCCCTTTTGCTGCGAATGTGACAGATTTACACTATTTTGACCATAACTTTTTACCTGTAGCTCGGAATGACATGCTTCAAAAGGCAAAATTGACCTTCTCAACATGTTTGATATGAATTTGGACTATTCTTCACGCCCATGCACCAAGGAATTCGGTTTGGAAGGTCCACATTAGGCTAGGGAACATTTTGCTTCCAAGTCTTCTTGTATGGGCCCTTTGCTTGTATGCATCCAAGGGGAATCATGCTTTTTCAAAAGGCTATGATGCTCAAACAAATAGAGGAGGGCCCAATATTATTTTCTTGTGAAAAGAATATACAATTGGAGTCTTTTTGAAAGGAGAGAAACTATATGTATATTCTTAAGAGATATTGGGCCACCTATGTAGGGGGCATGGAAGACTTGTAGAGAGGGACCATAATCTTTGGTAAAGACAAGTGGAGAGTTGATTTCCATGGAAATTTATCTATATGGGGTGGAAGATGGATATATTATTTTTCTACTACTAATTCACAAGAGGTAAGAAAGTTTGGGGGTATATAGTTGGTTATTGTATGCTTATTCTATTTACAAAGCAAAAAAGAAAAGGGTGGTAATATAAATATATGACTAAGGTGACATTTTTGGGAAGAGTATAATGTATGTGTCGCCACAAAGGTTAAACGAAGAGGGGGAATTTACTCTAGATAACTTAATAGCGTAGAAAAATATATACACATATGAGGAAGAGGACGTTGAGTAGGCTGACAAATGTTGCAAAAAGATGGTTACCATTTTATGCCACTCATATTAGCCCTCCCCCAAGCCTAGAGATATTCATATCTTTAGGAGGACGGTGTTGCTTCTTTTTTTTTTTCTCTCTCTCTTTTTTTTGTCATTTTTCCTTTTTCACTTTTTTTTTTTGCAATAGGAGGAGTGTCATGCACTCTTTTACTCCATTAGACCTACTTTTCATTACCTCAATCCCATAAATCGGAGATGGGAGGGTTGCCTTGGGTATGTTCAGATTCCAAGGCTGGTTCTTCTTTGCACATCAAAGCTTTAAAAATAGGTGGAGCATTTGCCAAGCCGAAGGGAGCCATGTCAATTTGGAGCTTAGACGATGTAGGCAGATAACTGCCTATCAACGGATTGATACGTTGAAAGTAGGGCTTTAATCTCCATCCATTGACTCTGGTCTTGTGGAGTTTTCTTGATAAATCTGCTAATCTGTAACTACCATTCCCAAACTTTGTTTTTATCATGAAAGGTCCCTCCCATCTTTGCAAAAACTTTTTGTCAAGTTGAGTATCAAGTCGGTTATCATAGCGAAGAACCAACACACCTTCCTTCAAACCTTTCCCCTTGAGCTTCTTGTTGATTTTATCCCTTTGGCTTGCTGCTTTGGTGATGTAGTGATCAATGGACTCTTCTCTATCTAGCTCAAGTCGTTCGAAATCTAAGATCCTTTCATGTAGAACCTCTTTTGGTTTTCTTTGCCACTCTTGCAAGAACGCGCAAGCTTGAGAGCTCTACCTCAATGGGGAGAAGTTCCTCCTGTCCATAAACTAGATGAAAAGGGGTGAATTGGGTAAATACCTTGAAAGATGTCCTATACGCCCAAAGAGAAGCCGTCAAATGGCGATCCCAATCATTAGGCCGGTCCACAACCTGCTTAGAAATGATCTTACATATCATTCCATTCACTTTTTCCACCAATCCATTGCATTGAGGATAGTAGGGTGTGGAATGCAGGTGTTTTCCTTTTAACCTACTCAAGAGATCATTCAGAAGGTCAGCCCTAAAACCCGGGCCTCGATCTGATAAGATTTCTAGGGGTGTTCCAAACCTACTACAAATATGATCAAAAATAAACTTTGATACCTCTTCAGCTGTGATCCGGGTTATGCTTGTTGCTTCCGCCCATCGTGTCATGTAGTCAACACCCATGATGATGAAAACCTTCCCTGTAGAAGTACGAGGTAGGGGACCTATTGCATCCACACCCCACTTTTCAAAAGGGCCATAAGATATTATTGGGACTCGAGGCTCATATGTTAGTCGTCTATCCCCAGCAATTTGGCATGGCTTACATGCCTTACACCAATATTGGACATCACGATGTAAGCTCGGCCAAATAAACCCTGCTTGTAAAATCTTCCTACTTGTAATATCTTGAGAAAAGTGACCACCACAGACATCATCATGACATGAAAGAAGAATTTTCTCTATCTCTTGCACACCTGGTACTCTCCTCAAGACCAAATCTTTCCCTTTGTGATATAAATCATCCCCGATCAACTGGTAAGGTGTGGCCTTCTTAACTAGTCTATGTCTTTGCACCTTGTCTAAGTGTTTGGGACACTCACTTGCTTGTAGAAAGAAGATAATGTCTTTTAGCTCCTCTTGACCTTGATATTTGGGTTCATATAGTTTCACACCTCCTACCGCCATTTGAAGCTTTTCATTTGCGAGTAAGTCTGCTTCCTTGTTATGAGTTCTCACAATGTGTTGTACCTGTGTTTCTTTAAAACCCTTCATCAAAGTTATTACACTACTAAGCCACTCAAACAATGTACAATTCTTGCACCTCCAAGTCCCTTGGATTTGCCTGACCACTAGCAAAGAATCACCTTTTATAATAAGTCTTTGTATGCCTAATTCTTTGCATTCTTCTAACCCAAGGGTTAGAGCAGCATACTCAGCCTCATTGTTAGAGTGAACACTGGGTAGAGTGATACCTTTTCTAACCATTACCTCCTTTTGTGGGTTCAAAATGATGATTCCCCCTGTTGCTTTGTCTTGTTGGCCTTGATAAGCTCCGTCAAAGCATAAAGTATGGGCATTATCAATCTCCTTCACTTTGAAATGTTTTGAGCCTTCCTCTCTTTGTAGTTGTGATCCTTCTCTTTCTCTCACTTTGTAGGTGAGAATGTCTGCAAGTCCTGCTCTTGTGCTATCTTCTACAAGGAAATTGTATTCAAATTCTTGGAGTTCAAGCACCCACTTTGCTATTCTAGATGAGAGGCTCATGTGTTGTACTACATATGGTAGATTGTGCTCTAAGGTGAGAAAAACAAATTGCACAGGGAGAAGATACGATCGAAACTTCCTTACCACAAACAAGATTGCAAAGACCACTTTCTCCATTTCAGTGTATCCCTTCTCGGCCGGAGTCATCACCTTGCTTGCAAAATAGATCGGCCTCATGTATGATGTTTTAGGATCTTTTTGCATCAAAACAACACCAATTGCTTCGAAACCTACACTTGGAGTGACATAGTAGGTCTCCTTTGGATCTGGTGGCATTAGGATTGGAAGAGAGCTAAGAATGCCCTTCACTTCCTCAAAACATTTTGCATGTTCCCTCCCCCATTCAAATGTAGATTGTCTTGCCAACCTATGCAAAGGGGCGATGGCTTCTTCTAGGAGATGGATGAAGCGAGACATGTACCTCACTTTATGGTTGAAGGTCATTAGCTCCTTAGTTGTTGTTGGTGGAGGTAATGACAAAAGGGCCTCTACTTTAGAGGGATCCACTTGAATTCCTTGTGAAGAAACCACATGGCCTAGCAAAACCACCTGAGATTCACCGATATGACACTTCTCTGGGTTGAGTTGTCCCCCAAATTGATGGAGCCTCTTAAGCCTCTCTTCAACCTTTTGGCAATGAAGTGATCTACAACTATAAATACAGAAATCATCCATAAAGACTCTTATAGATTTTCCAAAGAATGGCTGAAATACAAATATAGTGAATCTCATGAAGGTGCTAGGAGCATTGGTGAGCCCAAAAGGCATTACTCTGAATGCAAAACATCCCCAAGGTGTGATGAAGGTGGTTTTTGGTTGGTCCTCTTCTGCTATTCTAATTTGAAAATATCCTGAATACCCATCACACACAGTGTAGCATTCGTGACCTGCTACTTCATTCAAAATTTCATCTTGGAAAGGGAGAGGGAAGTGGTCCCTCTTTGTCGCAGAGTTGAGGGGTTTGTAATCCACGCAGACCCTCCACTTACCATTCTTCTTGGGAGTGACTACAATAGGTGATACCCATTCGGAGTTGGATACTGGATAGATAAAGCCAGCCTTGAAGAGTCGATTCACTTCTTGTAGGAGAGCCTTTTGTTGCACAGATCCTAGTCGCCTTAACTTTTGAGCCATGGGTTTGGTCCCTGGTTTCAATTCAATTCGAGCTCTATTACATCTACACCTCTTATTTGTGAGTAGTCAGTGATAAACAAATTGGGATACCTCCTTAACATATTGATGTAGGACCTCTTCTCCTCACAAGTAAGATCTTTTGCAAGCATCTTCTCAAATCCTTCTTCAAGGTGGTGGCATCTTTCATCCCCTCGTGTGTGATTGTCTGTTGGCTTTTCTTCTACTAGAACATCTTGAGTGTTGGTGTTGAATACAATTCCCATTACCTCCAAAGAAGACTCCTCTTCACTGGTTGATGCACTGGTTGATGCTTCCTCATCACTTGAGTAAGGACTCTCCTCCTCGCTCTCTTCATCTTCCGTGGTTTCATAGTTGATATCTAGTTGCTTTCCTTCTCGCCAATCATACACCACCGGTTGACCCTTCTTAAGAATCAAACGACCACTTCCACATTTTTGATCTGCATTCACAGCAATGAGCCAAGGCCTCCCTATGATGATTGGATAGCCCTCCCCCTTAGCTGGCATGACATACATATCCACTCGTGCATCTATGTTACATACAGAGACTTTTACATTTTCAATGATCCCCAAACACTTCACACTTGAGTTGTTGGCTAGCCTAGCTTGACAATTAGAGGACTTTGTAATTTCAAGCCCTAACCTGTTCATTGATTTTTCCGTGATCACACACATTTGAGCTCCACCATCAACATATACATTAGACACCTTTTTACCCCTTATGTAAGCATCCACAATGGGTTGCACATCTTTTTGTAGCTTTGAGGCCACAACCTTAATGGAAATATTTGCTTTCTTTTTTGGAATTCTTGTACTTACCAACTTTGGCCATTGACTTCTTACTTTGGCTGATAGGTGTAGAAGTTGAGGCCATGAAATGTTTGGCTTTTGGGTTTGTAAATCCTCCAGGATGTTGTAGGGCTCTAGCTCCTTTCCCAATGGGAAGTCGTTGATTCCAATTTCCCTTTGCCTTGATCTTTTCTTCCTGCTACTTTCAGCTTCTTCCATCTTTGACTTCTTCTTCTTGTCCCTTCTGGTTGAATTTGTTCCTTCACTTCCCATGTCTTCATCCTTATCATGTGCTCTTGTGCGTTTTTCTGCCGGCATAACATCAAAGTTTAGAGTATGCTCATCTATTACCTCTTCTAGCTTGATGATGTTGACTCCTCTTTCTTCCTCCTCATGTGGGACGGGAGGTATATTTGCTGGTGGTGGTGGTCGACGAAGGATTTGTGGGCCTTGAGCTTGTTCTTGCTGCACAGTGAGAGGAGGCGGTTTGGTGGGATATATGTCTCCCGGAAGTCGCCTTGGATGTGGACAATTGTACATGCCATTGCCCATTTCATTGCAATTCCAACATCGCAACTCTTGAGCTTGTCTTCGTTGATTGCGATTCCCTTCTCTTGGTTGTCGTTGTTGAGGTAGGCCTTGTACTAGATTCAGAGTGAGGTTCTCAAGCTGTTGAGTTAGCCTTTGTAAAACCTCTTGTTGAGAGTTATCTCCTATTTGTGAAGATTGTGCAAGAGGGGCCCTAATTGGTGCTTCCATGGTTTGTGAAGACTCCCTCTCACTCACTTCATTCAAACCCCTTGCTCTATGTGCTTGGAAGTGTAGTTTTCTAAACTTGATGATGGCTACCTTACGTGCTTCTTCGAAGGTGGATGGGAATTTTAGCTCTACTTTAGCCTTTAAAAGTGGATACAAGCCAACCATGAATCTCTCTTTTTTTAGAAAGTTAGGTGCACCACCATGATTTTCTAATGTAGCCTCCCACCTACCCCACAGATTGACAAAGGTTGCTTCATAAGAGGGATAGTCTTCAAGTGATACCTGCTTATGTCCAATAAGACATTTCCATAGTCCTTCAGAAGTATCACCTTGCCCGAACTTGGAGAGGAAGCTTGCTCGCAGTCTCTCCCAATTGGACTTGATTTGGGGTTGCAAGGTCTCATACCATGCTTTAGCTTTTGCTTTTAGAACCAACGGGAAGGCTCGTAGCTTTACTTCCTCTTCATCTCTCCCGGATATGAGATGTGCCATCTCCAAGTTGTCAAGAAACTCTTGCGCATCTTCCACACTTCTTGCATAGAACGTGGGAAAAGAACTTGACATTTTGTTTAGACTTTTTGAAATCTCTTTTTTTTAAAGAAACTTTTCTCTTACGAGCCGCACAAGATTATTGACACTATAAATCTGATTACATTAAAATGAAGATGTACACATCCATTGTTAATTCGTACTTTATCATAGGTAGAATAAATGGATTAATTGAAGCATTGATTTCATTGAGGCGAGTGGATCCAAATATCCTCCTTATGATAGATTGAAACCTAAACTTAGTTGCAATGATTATATGAATGGATTGCCGAGCAATAGGCCTAAAAGGTTTATTGTTTTGATCGTGATTCATGTGCTACTCCTCGTTGTTGGTTTGAAGACCTCGTTCCTTCATATGGCCCTTGAGCACCCCTTCACCACTCCTTGTTCTGCCTTTAAAACAAAATGAAAACGTGAACATCAAAAGAAGTTTCATAATTGATGATTGGAAGTATAATTGGATTGGGTGATGCCAGTATTTCTCTCAGTCTTTCTGCACCAAACATAAAAACAATGCGTTGCTGGAAAAAGACTTTTCTATCTATGTGAACATTTACTCTAATGTGTTGTGCAAAATGAAATGGATAGATGGGAACTCCATTGTTCATCACTAAAAAATTTGAAGGTAACTTGGAAATATGTTCCTCAGTGGGGGCACCACTTTATGAGGGCGAGCTTTTTTGAAATGGGGCCTCTAAACCCAAACCAATGGGCCTACCCTCACAAAATGTTCGTAAAGAGATACGCACACTACTTGGGGAACCACCTTCTTTTGGGAATGGAGAAGGAAACCAATCAAAATAACACTTGCACTCACCCACTCAAGCAACACACTTTGAAAACCCCCTTACTCTATATACACTTTGGACACTTGAACACCATCAACGATTATGCAACCCAATGCCGTGCATCAAAATGAAATATACAATTTGTGGAATAGCATTCACCTTCTCCTCATAAGAATACCCATAATACATCCAAACTCTTCCTCTCTCAAGCACTCATCAAAAAATCATGCGCACAAGACTTGCCTCTCAAACACACAAAAGAATCACTTACATCAAACAAACACACTTTGCATAGAAAGATCATCTCCATCTATGCAATTCCGTGACACAAATAAAATCACCATGAGAGGTAGCCACATGCATATGTAATGAAGCAAATGAGAGTTGGAGTGAGAAATTTCTTTAGACCAATTGAATAAGTGTGGAGAAACAAACCAATGGTAAATTGAGAATAGAACACTTACTTGATTTCTCGCACACCTTTTAAGGGGAGGACAGATGCTGGCTAACCATCACGAATTGGGACACTTGAAAGTTTTGAAGATGATTTCATGATCATTAACATAACCATGAGAGAGATCATGATGTATTTACAAGTTATTGAGGTGCTACAAATGATTTATTGGGTTGATGGAGTAAGAGATTGTAGAATGGAAAGAGTGGAGAATAGAGTTGCACTTCCTCCAAAGAGGAGGGTTAGGAGGGAGGATGTGAAAGAGGGAGAGTTGGGGTTTTCTCTACTATTGATCAAGAAACAACATGAAGTTGAAAATATAGGTGTGTGTCCTTGAGTCTCTCCAAGGGGGGCTATTTATAGTTGTGTAGGAGTGGGATTATGCTACACTTAATTAGAGTAAGTGATTAGACCTAATTAAGTGTCCTTTGACCACTCATTGAATATTGGACATTAAAGGGACTATTTATTCACCAAAAATATCATTTTAGACCTTGAAGGCTCCATAGGGGTGCATAATGTAGGTGGGCCCCACCATGAGGCCCTACTGGTGGCTCCTACGGGGTATCTCAACTTGTCTGTCTTGGCATTTAGAAAGCATCTTTAGGTTGGTCCCATCACATGCAAGTGACCTTGAACACTCATTGCTCTTCTAGAAGATGAGTAGAGGAAAAATAAGATCTCACCCTCTTGATTTACTTGATTTACAGTTCCCTTTTGCTGCGAATGTGACAGATTTACACTATTTTGACCATAACTTTTTACCTGTAGCTCGGAATGACATGCTTCAAAAGGCAAGATTGACCTTCTCAACATGTTTGATATGAATTTGGACTATTCTTCACGCCCATGCATCAAGGAATTCGGTTTGGAAGGTCCACACTAGGCTAGGGAACCTTTTGCTTCCAAGTCTTCTTGTATGGGCCCTTTGCTTGTATGCATCCAAGGGGAATCATGATTTTTCAAAAGGCTATGATGCTTAAACAAATAGAGGAGGGCCCAATATTATTTTCTTGTGAAAAGAATATACAATTGGAGTCTTTTTGAAAGGAGAGAAACTATATGTATATTCTTAAGAGATATTGGGCCACCTATGTAGGGGGACATAGAAGACTTGTAGAGAGGGACCATAATATTTGGTAAAGACAAGTGGAGAGTTGATTTCCATGGGAATTTATCTATATGGGGTGGAAGATGGATATATTATTTTTCTACTACTAATTCACAAGAGGTAAGAAAGTTTGGGGGTATATAGTTGGTTATTGTATGCTTATTCTATTTACAAAGCAAAAAAGAAAAGGGTGGTAATATAAATATATGACTAAGGTGACATTTTTGGGAAGAGTATAATGTATGTGTCGCCACAAAGGTTAAACGAAGAGGGGGAATTTACTCTAGATAACTTAATAGCGTAGAAAAATATATATACACATATGAGGAAGAGGACGTTGAGTAGGCTGACAAATGTTGCAAAAAGATGGTTACCATTTTATGCCACTCACCAACATAGGACATCACACAAAAAAAGAAAGCCAAAAGCACTAGCAGGGGATTGCCCTGTGATTTTAAGGTCCAACAGGGTAAAGAGAAGTCCGAGGTTGCGAGCAAAAAAAAACTCAAAATGGACGGTTTTTGCAATGCACACGTTTCATGTTTTGGCATTTTCCTATTTTCATTATGTGTGAGTTCTAAGCAGGCATTCCCACCATAAGCACAATACACACATGTTTGCCAAGGCAAAAGAGGTGCAATTTTTTAGTGCAACAAGGGCCATATATCTGGGTGGTTGGGCGTTATTGCAAATGTTGTGTGAGGGAATTCTTGAATGTTTATTTTTTATCGGGGATTATTTTTGGTGTTTGAAGTTGGGAGGCGTGGTTATTTCTTGCATGATGACGTTTGTGTGTTTTTGGTCGATGGAGCTTGATGATGCTTTTCTCCTTATCTTATGTTAAGAGAGATGAAGTTTGTGTAGAAGTAGGAGTTTGATGTGTGGTTGTTGCTAGTATTTGGGGAATGTTTTGGAGAAGTGTGATGGAGTTTTGGGGGTTTTTTTGTTTTTTTTAAAGAAGTTTGGAGAAGAGGTTTGTGAGAAGTGAAGCAAGCAATTCAATAAGTATGTTGAACAGTGAGATTCTTCATCATGTTTTTTTCGCGGGAGCTCACAAGCTGTGTGGGAGAAATGATAGCCTCTGATTTCGACACCAGAAAGGCTAAAAGAAGTGGAAATTCTCATTAAAAGTCATTGTTTCCATCCATGTTTGTGGGAAATTTATTCCTTGTGTACCCTTGTTGCTACATGATTTGCGCTCATATAATTTGTAAATGCTTGTCTTATATAGCGGTGTGAGCGGGATGAAAACACACAGAACACCTCTATAATGAACCGAAACACACTCTTGGGATGATATACACACACATACTATGGGGCACCACTCGGCTTACAAAACCCACCTGGCCGAGACAGGGAACACACCTATGGAGTGAGAGGAGAGAGACTATCGACTTACCCACTCCACATAGAGAGAGAGAGACACACACACACACAGACACAAAACTCAGTTCAAAAGAGGAGAATTTCTGATGTTTAGATACAATAGAGATTGGGCCAACACGAATGGGGCAACTAGCTCACACAGTATTGAAGACATACACTAGATACAACCACAAAGTTAGGCAGAGGCTTCACTCACCGGAGAAGATTACACAAAAAAATAGCAGGAAAATAGTGAGTAATTTGTCAAAATTGATAGCTCCATCGCATCCAGAACGGCCCAAAACTCCAGTATACAATGTCAACGTGCTCAAATCCGACCTCGGATGAGCAGTTTATGGCCAAAACAAGCTCCAAAATGAGCAAAAACATAGTTGCGGCTGTTCCTCCTCTTCTCTCCACTCCTTTTCTATTCTTCTCTCTGATTTTTTAGTACCCGCACTTAGCTTTATTACTTGAGCACCCTTGGCCTTTTAGATGACCTCAAACAAACCCCGAACAGGCCAAAAACTGACCTCGCAGTGCATAGTTGTCACTTTTTTGCATCATCCGCACACCTGGCACTCAGCTTTTTTCCAATAATGCATCCCGCTACCACGTGAAGTGGACCCAAAAGATGGTCCTCATGATGACCTTTCTGCATAATTATCACAAGAAAACATCCACCTCGTGTCGTACTCATCCATGTGTCGTACTCATCCACGTGCAAATATTGACCCCATTCGGCCTCCTGACGCCACTAGAAGCCATTTGACGCACCTACTTACCTCATGTCATCGGCCCGCGGATAGCTTGATCGAGAAGTTTTATGCGGTATCAACTCCTCATTATTGTAGAAAACACACACTAGTACTGGTGATAGTGAAAACTATGCACTATGTACATGCTGCCCTACCTGTACACATGTGGGCCCCACGAAACCACCTGGCTATGAAAAATGGGCAATAGTCTTTATTCTATGCACCATGCATGGGTATGTACATATACGCAATCACTTCTTCCAAAAAACTCCTGACATAATTTGCCCATCCCCTAGCCTGCTAGATCATTCATGATCAGCAACAGCAAAAAGAGATATGAGACTCCTTCCACCTGGATCCCACACAAAAACACTTTGCATTCCCTACCTCAAAAACTTAATCAAGCTTCTACCTGGTTCCCAAGGAAAACGTGTAGAGATGCCATATATCAACCTTGCATCAAGAAAACCATCAATTACTTTGGCATAGACCGGCATGTGCAAATATATCTCCCTCTCCATGGCTGAGAGGTCTCCACTGTTCATTTGTGTCATCAATTCTTGCTTCTTTGACAATTCAACTTTAGTTTGCATCAACCCTTCAATCACTTCATAAGGCCCTTCAATTTCATCTTCAATCTCATTTGCAAATGAAACCAGACTCCTAGATTTCTTTGTCCATCAAAAGAAATGCAACATCAGCATCCTCATCACTGCTGGTTGGTACTGCTATCACTGTCCTCATCAGTCACTGTGGAATAGTCTTCATCACTAGACTCATCCTCATCTTCATAAAGCTCCTCCAATCGTTTCCTTGTATCCATATTATATAGCTTCTTGGCACATGTCTTTCCATAGAGGCTAATTGTACCACGTCGCCAATCTTGAACAGCTCCCACTGCACGTAACCATGGTCTGCCCATTATAATAGGATATGCTCCCAACCCCGTTGGCATCACATGAAAATCAACCACCGCCTTTGCATCATATTCCTCCACTTCTAATCTCTTTACAACACGCAAACATTTTACTTTCTGATGGTTTGCCAATCTGATTTGGAAGCCTGACACCCGAGTCACTATAAGACCCATCTTCTCAGCGCATGAGTGTGTTATGACATATTTGGGCTCCACCGTCCACATAACCTTGTCCCAGATTTTTTCTTTTGTGCCACACATCTACTATTGGACAAATGTCTGGTAGCTCATCCATTGCCAACACCTTTACTGAACCTCTCTCTGGCTCTTTCTCCATTGGGTTAACCATCCTCTTCCTTTGTCGCTTTAGCTTAGGCACCATCTCTATAAGCTGACCAAAAGTAACATCTGCCTTCCTGCTTGTCAAATCCTCCTTCAAGTCATAGCTTAATTGCCCATCCCCTAGTGGAAAATCTGAAACATGAAACTTGCAACGAGCCCTTCTTTTCCTCTTGGCCTTGACATCCTCACCTTCATGGCTCTTTCCCTTCTTCTTACTAGGACCTAGGGAACTTCTTCCTTCCTTGTCCTCTGTGGTCCTCTTCCCAATAGGCATCACTAATGTATCCTCTAGCTTTGATGCCTTCTCCAAGGTGACTACACTTAGCACTTTTGTCTTTCCCTTTTCCTCCTGGGTTAACCCACTGGTTCCTTTTTACCCTTGATTTTGATGCCATAATCATTTGACCTAGTTAGCACCTGTCTTGGCAATGGATACATGTCTCCCCCCATCCTTGGTGGCTTATCACATTGCGGGTTGATGTGGCCCAACTCTCTGCAATTATAACACATGGGCGTCTGCCTCCAGTACCTACCATTGTTTTGTCCAACACCATTCCTAGGTTTTTCTTCACCACCTGGCTGATTTGCAAACCTCCCTTGACCTTGATTATTTCCCACACTACCTAGCAGGTTTAGGCTGAGATTCTTCATTAAATCTACCACTTGCCTCATGTCTTGCCTTAGCCCATCATCTTGCACTGCTGTAGTGACCAATGCTGGCATAACCTAAGAAGCAACAGGAACCACTGGTTCATGACGAGCCCCTGGCATGCGACCTTGTAAACAGTCCATAGGCTGAAATTCAGACCTCATGGGAAAAGACTCTACTCCTAGCTAGCTCATTTTCCTCAGCTTCCACTCTTTGTTCCTTGCTACCTCTAGTGCATCTTCATATGTTCTAGGTTTCTTTAGCTCCACTCTCCAACGTATGTTCTCCCAAAGACCAGCCAAGAACCTGTGCTTCTTCATCATGTCAGGCGGGGGTACCAGTGGTGCTAAGGCCTTGCACATCCTCTCCCATGCCAATGAGAACTTACGTATGTGCGCATCTACTAGCTCACCTTCCCTTTTCACCAAACTTTGTACTTCTTGCCACACTTTGTCAGGATCTTCTATCTTCACAAACTCCACTTCCAACCCATGTCGTAGATTGTCCCAACTCAACCTTACGGGTGGATCAGCCCCACGCAACTCCTCTTCAAATGCTTTGGACCAAACTTGTGCATCACTCTTCAAACAAATTTGGAGAAGGTGTAACATCTGCGCCGGGTCATGAATCTAGTTTCTAATGCAGGCAACCTCCATCTTTTCCAAAAAGTCTTCCACATCTTCATCACTTCTTCCATGAAACTCCAGATAAGAGAAATCCATGGATACCCAAATTACGATGTGTTGAGAACACCTTTGAACACACGTACAAGAACCCAAAACTTTTGACTGACTCAATTCCCAGAAACTTCAATGGAGCTCAACTTTAGATAAGGACAAACACATGCACATCAAATGAGTTTTCATAGTTAATCATCGGAATTACAACAGGCAAAGGACATTCCAGGATCTCTCTTAATCTTCTTGGCCCGAATATAAAGACTATGCGTTGCTGGAAAAAAATCTTCCTAGACACATGAACATTTATCTGGATTTTGCGTTAAATGAAAAGGAGTGAATTGAGGGCCATTTTGATCATCCATTAAAGTCAACCATGCAGCTCCCAAGAAAGCACACCTGTCTTATCCTCTGATTTTGCCAAAATTTCAGCAGCATAACAACGTAAATGGCTCAAAAGACCAAAAAACCAGCCATCACAATTTGGAAAAATTTTGGCTGAGTTTCCCCATAAGTAGAGCAGTAAGAACCCAAAATATAGACTGTATATGTATGCATAAACTGCCAACAATAGAACCCGAGCATCAAATAGGAATCACTAATACATAACCTATGGCGAGGTCACGAAAAGGGTGCTTAGCTACCTATATCACCGAAAGTATCTCCACATTTGAGAATCCCCTAGCTCAATAAAACCTCACACTATCGACCCTCTCACGAAGGCTAATGCAAATCGTGTATATTCAAGTCTCAGAAATGGCTATCTTCCAGACCAAGTCTCAGAAATGGCTGGGACTGCCAAATAAAACCAAGTATCGCTCCACAAAGGCGTACAATGGCAGTTTCCGCAAGTAACGTACAATATCAATAGACAATGCTCTCAAACAGGCGCCAAATGATCCATAGCCACGGCAACTGTAAGTGGCTTCCTTTGTTAGTGTATCACTCTACTCTAGCGACCTGTACTTGTGTAAATCATCTATACCTATACCTCTCCCTGTAACCTGTAACCTGTAGTCTGCCACCTGTAATCCCGAATCTGGAAGCTTGAAGCTCGAAGTAGAAGGTACTCGAAGAAGATCCTCCATGGGGGCGCTAAAAGAATGTGGGCGGGATGGAAACACACAGAACGCCTCTATACTGACCCAACACAAACTCTTGGAATGATATACACACACACTATGGGGAACCACTCGGCTTACACAACCCACCTGGCCGAGACAGGGAACACACCTATGGAGTGAAAGGAGAGAGACTACCCATTTACCCACTCCAAACAGAGAGACACTCACACACACACACCCAAAAACTCAGCTCAAAAGAGGAGAATTTCTGATGTTTAGATACACTTGAGCTTGGGCCAACACCAATGGGGCAAATAGCTCACACAGTATTGAAGAAATACACCAGATACAACCACAAAGTTAAGCAAATGCTTCACTCACAGGAGAAGATTACACAGAAAAACAACAAAAAAATAGTGAGTAATTTGGCAAAATGGACAGCGCCATGGCGTCTGGAACAGCCCAAAACCCCAGTTACAATGTCAAAGTGCTCAAATCTGACCTCGGATGAGCAGTTTACGGACAACACAGGCTCCAAAATGGGCAAAAACACAGTTTTGGCTGTTCCTCCTCTTCTCTCCACTCTTTTTCTGATTTTCTCTTTTTTTTTTCAGTTCCCACACTTAGCTTTATTACTTGGGCACCCTTGGCCTTTTAGATGACCTCAAACGGACCCCGAACAGGCCAAAAACTGACCTCGCAGTGCATAGTTGTCACTATTTTGCATCATCCGCACACCTGGCACTCAGCTTTTTTTTTATAATGCATCCCGCCACCACGTGAAGTGTCCCCAAAAGATGGTCCTCATGATGAACTTTCTGCATAATTATCACAAGAAAACATCCACGTCGTGTCCGTACTCATCCACGTGCAAATATTGACCCCATTCGGCCTCCTGACGCCACTAGATGCCATCTGACGCACCTGCTTACCTCATGTCGTCGGCCCACGGATAGCTTCCTCGAGAATTTTTACGTGCTATCAACTCCTCATTATTGTAAGAAACACACACTGGTACTGGTGATAGTGAAAATCGATGCACTATGTGCATGCTGCCCTACCTGTACACATGTGGGCCCCACTTAACCTCCTGGCTATGGAAAATGGGCAATCCTTTATTCGATGCACCATGCATGGGTATGTACATATACGCAATCACTTCTTCCAAAAAACTCCTGGCAGCGGGTCCACATTTGTGAAGGCCAAAGCATAAAAAACTCTCTCTAGTTTAAAAAAGTCAATCCATAAGCCTTGTATACACAATTGAAATCATAAGCCTAAGCTTGTAACTCTTTTAATTCTTGGAATCAAATAAAGAAAAGGGGATGTTTGAGTGGTTGTGTGATTTGAGAGCTTGAGGGAAGTTGTAACCAACTTTTCCTTTGTCTTCCCTCTCAGGGTTCATTTCAAACTCTCTTGGTTTGGGCACTCTCTTGCTCTCTCTTGTTTGTGTGCTTTCTTGCAAGATCCATGGAGGAAGTGAGGAGAGAGTGAGGATGATGATGGCTTTCATATCTCTTGTGTGCTCTAGATTAGCAAAATTTTCTTTGTGTGTTCATCGCTATAGCCGTTCTTGAGAGAAGAGAGAGAAGGTGTGTGGTTGTGTGTATGTGCTTCTTGACGGTTTGAGAGGGAGCATTCTTGTAGCTTTTATGGCTATGGGGCACCCCAAAGCATACACTTTGCTTACTTTGAACCCGGTTCCGTGTGTTTCATGAGTGCTTGGAAGGCAACGTTCACACGTGCAGATGCACCTCCTAGAGGGGAGTGCTACGTCGTCACAATGAGAAAGAAGAGAGGAGAGGAGAAGACAATAACACAGACACCGGGTGCAATATCCCTGCGTGCAAGAGTGACCATCTTTCCCTCTTGCACGTATTTGATTTATAGATTTCTTGAATGGTCAAAGTGAGTACAAATTGGCGACCGGTCATAAATGGTCAAAGCTCCTAAAAGAGTTCTTGAATAGTAAAATGTACATAATATACATATCCGTTCGCATAGGCCTAGATCAATCAAACCTTTTCCACATGTCAGCTACAATAAATAATAAAATATCAATTCCATAATAGTTAAGTTGTGTGATTGGCACTAAAGACTCATTAAAGCCTAACATGAGCAAGCTCTTAAACGACACCTTAGAATGGTTTGTTTTGCAAATACATGCATGACAATTGTATTTACAATAGTCTCTCTTGCAATTTTTTTTCATTATTTGAGCATATTGGATGGAACATCAGTGCCACTTGTGAGCGAAAAAGCAAGCGTCCTCATTTTTTGCACGGATAGGTAGGCATGTCGTTTAGTGCCTTCATTATTTTTTTTATAGACTTGACGTAATTGCACAGTGTGTATTTTGACAAAGTGGTTTCTTTTCAAGAAAAAAATATGCAATTTGACTTATTGATTTATTTATGTTCTCTCTCCATAAGTGCATTAAGATATCACAGTCTTCAGTTGTCCAACAAATGAGCTTACAATGTGAATGCAAACTTGTGAAGGCACAATATATTAAACCCATAGTTGACGTATCTATAATTACAAGGCCTTTTTGAAAATGTACAAGTGATTTGCCCACTATTTTCTGTTTTCTTTCTCTAGTTGTAGCATTATGAAGGATGACGACAAGGGCTTTTTCACAATTGTGAGTAAAAATCTTTATAACCTTTATTGTTAAGACTCATTGATGTACTACAAGTTTTGTACAAAGAATTGAACCTTGCAATGCTTTCAATTGATGAGTCTAGTTGTGATGCAAATAATACTGGGCCAATAGATTCTGTTATGAAATTTGCTAAGTACTTCTCAAATAGGCATTGCAAAACAGTAGTTGTAAATGTTTCCATACTTACGATCATTTGCAATATATTATGGAGTACTAAAAATAGTTGCTGATTGAAAGGATTTGTTTGCATGAATGCTGATAGCGGGAAAAAAAGCAGTGCAATCGGGTGGCCTCTGTACTCGTGCACACTCCACAAACCACGCCTCATGCAAACAAGCAAAGAACAAAACAAAGGGGGCACCACCCTAAATTAAGAGGTTTAGGGACCTCACACATAATGCACATAGGCAAGTGAGACTTCTGGCATTATGATGGCATCAAAACATATGGCAAAACACATAGAAACGAAGCTTAGGGACCTTATGTAGCATATATATATACAAGACATCAGCTTAACAATACAACGGCATCTGATCATACATAACAAGGATATAGAGAAGCAAGCCAAGGATGGCATAATCCCTTGTCAAAAAACAATCAACCCAGCAAGTACGTATGATCCTACTAGCAACACATCAATACCTTAGAGAATGATGGCGAGGATGGTGGCCATGGAGCATGAGAGAAGACTCCTTATTTAGGTTTTAGGGCTAGTAATGTAGCATACTAGAGGGAGAGAGAGAGAGGGAGAGAGTAGAGCTCCATCCATAGCTCCTTGTTGTGAGCAATGTCGTCTTAGCTTCATTGCTTGGTGAAGTGGGTGAAGTGTTGGTTTTGAGTGAGAGAAGGCCTCCTTATATAGGTTTCTGAGAGGGTTTAGGATTAGGGATAAACATGCTTAAATCCGCTGATTGGGGTTACTTTTTGATAGGGTGGTCAACAGATTAAGGTCACCTGATATGTCACCATCAACATATTCTCTAGAGTGATGTGAGAGGGGAGGGTAAATGCTGATTTTTCAGATTGTGACACATGGGGATAAGGCCTTGACCAGCATTTAAGAGCAGGTAAGGTGGCTGTTGAAACTGGAGGTTCTGCACATGTCAGGGGGGGACCTACGGGGGGAGGTGGCAGCTGGGTCGTCCTGAATATCAAATTCTCAAAAAATCCTCAACCATGGCGTCTTTTGACATGTGTTCTTTGAAAAAATCAGCATGTCTCTTTTCAACTCAAAAGTCTTTATCCCTGTTGACTCACCTTTACCATAAGATTTTCCCCTTTTCTCCTCCTGTAAATGCATTGTTGATGCCCAATCACTGCTTCTAGTAACAGTGAACTGTTACCTACCAAATACTTATGGTGTAGTAAAAAATATTTACCATGGGTAAAAAAGTTACTGTAGGTAAAAAGTGATTTGTATTTACCATGTAGGTGAAAAATATTTATTGTAGGTAAAAAATATTTACTGTCGGTAAAAAAGTGAAAACGGAGTATGCTGTGCTGTGAGTCCACACGAACATCCTCGTGTAAATTTCACTAGAAATTCACACCTAGAATGGGCTATTCTGTAAGATATAGGTTGTAGGCATGCATAAGAGCTCGTTCCCACGTATCTTCTATCCATGGCACTTTTTACTCTTTGGTGCTTGTGAAGTAGATTTTTCTTCTCTTTCGAGATCCCTTGGACTAGAGTATCCTCATCTCCCCAACAACTGACTGTTCCTTTATTGCATCTTCAGAAGGGGTCCTAAAAACCATGCATCATATAGCCCTCCCCCTTAAGCTAGAGGTATTTGATGCCTCTAGCTGTAGGTTGTGCTACAATAGGGTTCTCTTGAATACTTACCTACCTGGTACCAATTGAATTTGCCATGTTACTGCTTTCTTGGCTGATGCACCCTGTTTAGTCCTTTCTGATGAATAATTGTATCCATCCATGACTAACAATTGGTCTCCTAGACCCTTGAAAGCCATACCCCATCCATTGTCAATATCCACTTTCACTGGTAGCATTCTTTTTTTTTCTTTTTTTCTTCCTTTTTTTTTCTTTTATTTTTTTTTTCTTTTGAAACAACTATGTACATGATTGTTACCTTAGTTGGAGCTCGAATATGATGAGCTCTCCTCTGAACCATCCTTCGCATTGATTTCACCAGCATATGGCTGTGAAAGACGACATTGGTAGGCCTTCAATCAGCAACCATTTACCGGGGTCTGATGTACCTTACCATCTAGGTCACCTAGTTGGTAACTACCATTTGAGAACCTCTGTATCACTACAAAAGGGCCTTCCCACTTAAGCAAGAACTTACCATCCTTCCTGCGATCAAAGCGATTGTCGTATCTGAGCACTAAAGAACCTTCCTTGATACCTTTCTTGACAAGGTTGCGATTGAACTTCTTTCGTTTCTTCTCTGCCTGGGCTGCATAGTACTTCACTGCTGACTCTCGATCTAGCCCTAACCTCTCCAAATCGATGATTCTTCCTTCCACCTGCTTCTCTTGACTATCCTCTTGATGTGCTTTTAGAACTCGGAGGCTCGCTAGCTCCACTTCTATAGGCAATAGTGCCTCTTTCCCGTAAACCAAGTGAAAAGGTGTATACCCCAAGGATGTTTTAAAGGATGTTCTGTAGGCCCAAAGTGCTGCATCTAGGTGTTTGTCCCATGCCTTAGGATATAAATGCACTTGCTTAGTGATGATTTTACATATAAGACCATTTACCTTTTCCACAAGACCATTGCACTAAGGGTAGTATTGTGTAGAGTGCCTGTGCTTGATTTTTAACTTGCTCATCAATTGCCCGACTAAATCAGCTCGAAATCCCGGTCCCCTATCCGAGAGAATCTCCAAAGGTGTGCCAAAACGGCAACAAAGGCATTCAAAAATGAAATCACTCACGTCCTTGGCTGTGATGCGCTTTGTGGGACGAGCTTCTGCCCATCTGGTCATGTACTCCACCCCCATAATGATGTATTTCTTCCCTAATTGAGTGCAAGGTAGTGGCCCTATTGCATCTATCCCCCATTTTTCAAATGGCCCATGCGTTTTGATTCACTACAAGAGGTTGTGTGCTCTTGTGATGCTGTTAGCGACGGAAATACACTGGGTTTTTATAACCCCCGGCGTCGCTAAAACCGTCGCTAATAGCGTCGCTATTTGCGTCGCTATAGATGTCGCTATATAGAGACGATCATAGCGACGGTCATAGCGACGCTTATAGCGATGTTTACACAGAAGTCTATAGCGACGCTACAGAGCCATAAATAGCGATGGTTATAACGACGCCCGAGAGAAAAAAATTTTGGTGACAGGGAATTGAATGCCCTGCCACCCATCAACCATATTGTACTTGATTCACTTTTTAAAAAAAGTGCAAGGGTAGATAATAGACCCAAAATAGTCACCCACAAGACGCATTGTTTGCAAAATTGACAAGCATAAAAATGACAATTGTACACATCATAGGCAAAATTAATTGATTGGCAAATGTAATAATGACAATTGTACAACATCATAGGCATAAAGAATTGATTGGCAAAATGAAATGCGGTGACAAATGTAATAATATACATGGTTCAAAAAGACGTATAAAATCCGTCTCATGATACATAAGCTATGAGAAACCCTAAACTAATGCTATCTAGCTACGGCTAAACTGACGTCGTCTAGTCAGACGTCTCATCGCGTCCAAGCGGCATATCTGTCGAATTCTGCAAAAAAAGACAATAAGACAGCTTTCAGTAAGTATAAACATATAACGACATTTATAAAACAATACAAAAAATAGAAAAGAGTAAACCCTAATACTAACCATGCCGCCGCGAGAACTGAGAATGTCCATCAGGGCGTTTAAGCCCTTCCTGCCTGCGTACTCGTGCTCGTACGGTGTGGGATCACGTCCTGTCATCGACCACTGTCAAAACATACAAAGAATTCATTATGTTAGAATTAAAAAACTCATAAACCCTAAACTATCGAACATAAAGAGCAATGCGAAAACACTTACAAAATCGGCCTCAAATGATGCCCATCCACCGCTCCCCAAGTGGTGCGAGCTCCCTGCCTCTACTCGCGCTTTGGCTGCATCCTTTTGTTGCTTCCACTTGTCGGGATTCTCGCGCGCTGCTTTCTTTGCATTCTTCCAATCTTCTTTGGCCAGCCAATCTGGCCTGTTCCACCCATGCTTGATTGCTTTTTGCACTTCGGAACGCTTGTGTTTGCAGTATTCGCGCATTCGAATCTTCATCAGGTCCTCATTGAAGCGCTGATCCCGTGTTGGAACGGGAAACTCATCATGAAGTATGCTGATGACTCTGTTTTTTAAATCACTTGGTACTTCACTCCATTTGTTTAGTATGTAGTGTCTAAACAGCTGAGAGCAAAGACCACGCATGTGCGATATCACCTTCTTGCCGTCATCATCCATGATGATGCCGCCGCTGAAGTCGACGGAGTAAGGCAAGCCCTCTGGCCGGTGATGCGTGAACCTGGGTGTCCTGGCAGGGGTCTCTAGCGGCGTGTCGATGGGGGTACGGATGTCAGGTGTCTCCACCGGCGTCTGGGCCCGAAGCGAGGAGTGTCGAGTGGGGTGGCCCCTGGCGGAGTAGGTAGAGGTGTGTAGCTGCTAGGAACAGTCAGCCATGCAAAACCTGGCGTAAATGGCGATGCTGTGGCTGGTGTGGGGGCGGGCAAAGAAGGGGAGGGTAAAGAGCCTCGTCGAACACGAGGCGGTGTGGAGGCATCGGTGGCGGAATCCCCACAACAACCGCCACCGCCACCACTAGAGCGCCGGTGTCTAGACGAGTGTGAAGCTCGTCTCGTCGACGCCGAAGCTTCGGAGCGCGCCGAATGCTCCGAAATAGAGGGAGATGCGGAAGGAGTAGGAACGCGCGATGATGCGTCAGAGCGATGACGCTCCACGTACCACTGTCTCTGCTGTGGTGACAAAGAAGAAAGAAACTCCTCATCATCCATACCTGCATTAAACACACGAATATTTAAACTTAATATTGAATGAATAGAGTAGACAATGACGCAAAGACCATTAAATACAATGACGTAATGACGCATATAAATACAATGACGCAATGAATTGAGTGATAGAAGAGGCAAGTCGAAAACTCAGAATTTTCAATCAAAAGATGTGAGCGCCATGGAAGGTACTTAGAGACCCAGAGCTTTTACAACATGGAGCAAAATTGTTCAAATACAATATTTGTGGCTTTAAGAGATCTCTCTCTCATCCTCGCATAACTCATCATAACTTCCTATATCTATATAGAGCTCTCCGTTTAAACACATATCCTCTGTTTCATTTTGTAGCTCCTCTGCATGCACCCCATATAGAGTAGTAGCATCTTGATGCTCGTCTGGCACCACCGCAGCGGCTTCTGATTGAGCATCTTCTCTGATCTCCTCCATTGATGCCGTTGTGATTGGCACATGGTAGCCTTCATACGTCCTTGCACTTCGAGGGGCTACCTCTATGACGTACCACCAGTTTGATGTAGACTTTGTAGGATGAAATATTACCTGCCAGAGCCACATAACTTACATGAGAGCTTTCAAGCACATAACTTGTAAAAGGGGGATGTTAACTATTTACATACTTACTTGTTCACAATGCTCTGGTAGTACGAAAGTGTCTCTTAGGTCAGTCCATTTCTTAGTAGAATCCACCTCAAGAAAACCAGACTCTCCTCTACGCACAGTAGCGTTGCGACCCTCCATGATTATCTTGAACCATTGCACGTCGAACAAGTCGACAAAAAATCCTCTGTAATCGATCCTCAAAATCTCTTGCAGCGTGCCGAAGTAAGTGAGTTCCGCCACCACAGGATCTGCATCAGAGGAACGTCGTCGACTAGACTGTTCAAATTTTGCCATGATTCCACAATCATGAGTAAAACGCTTTTTGTCGATTCGTTCCACCCTAAAATGTCGACCTTTACACCATGCTGCTGTGTATGACTTATACTACAACAAACAAAGATTATGAGTGGCCGTTCAAACGTTTAGAAATAAAGTCACTAGCATGTCGTACATTGCAAACTTACCTTGGTCGCGCAACCCCGAGAGTACTCCCACTCTTCCTCAGTCACTTCGTCACCGCATTGTTGTGCGCTTTTGAATTGGTTGTGCAACCATCTTAAGCTCATGAAGGTTGGTAGGCTCTCCAGAACCGTCGGATAGTGCATCGGTGTCGTCTTCCCCGTCTCTACTCGATTCGTGCCCTTTGTCGCTCTTGCTTTGCATCCTCATATTGTGAAATCCACTTTTGCATCACTGGATTGTGAAGCATGCAAAATCGGTTGATTTTAGCCTCTAGATCTTCCGTCATCTTCTTCTCAACACCGAGATTGCACATGACAATCCCAGATATGCGCTCATCATCTATGGTTCGCCATAGCGTGTCCCGGGCTTTATCAAATCCGTCTAGCCACTTTCCAATGTACACTACGGACTCTGATACCAACCAACCTTCTGCCATGCTACCCTCTGGACGTGCCTTTGACGCACATATCCCTTAAGAGTTTTTATGAAACGTTCTAAGAAGAACATCCATCTGGAATGAACTCTGCCAGCTATTTCCACCTCATCAACTATGTGAACAAGAAGATGCACCTGAATGGTTAGCATGGTAGTAGGAAAATGTTTCTCAAACATGCACACAAGCTCCGCAGCATTTAGTTTGGCGAATGGTATGGAGTCTACGTTGATCTCTTTTTGTGAGATCCATTGCACCAGCTTTGCAAGTTTGTAGATTGTGTTACGGATGTCGAGAGACAAACATCCCTCAATGGCAACCGGTAAAATAAACTGTAAAGTATGTGCAGCAATGATATTAAAGTCCACATTTTATGCAATGATATTAAAGTCCACTATGAACGTACCTGACACATTTTATGCCAATCGTGTGACTTCAAACCGGTAAGCTTTCCTTCTTTAGTAAAACACGTTCGGAGCGAGTGCATTACGCCAGTGGGGGTCCGCAAAGATCGAATGATCTCTTTTACTTTGCGTTATTGGGCTCCTGTGAAAATCCATGGTGCTTTAGGGAGTTTTATCGATCCATCAGACGCTGTTTGCGGCCAATATTGCTCCATACGATCCACATTTCTAAGGTCAACTCTGGCTCCCAAAGTATCTTTCTTACCGGTCAGATGGTCCCATAGTAGATTACCCACATTCTTGAATATGTGCATTGGATCGAGCAAGTGATTCTGTTAGCCCGGGATAGTCATGCATGGTCCACATTAGAATGCCTCTGATCAAAGCATTCCGTCGTCCTGTGTGTCGGCTCATATCCACCACCTCTATGCCAATCCACAATTGTTGTAGCTCTTCCAATAGTGGACGAAGATACACATCCATATTCCCCACTTTATATCGCCCTGGCACAATCAATCTTAGCCATAGGTGCCCCTTCTTCGTAGTCAACCACGGGGGAATGTTGTAGTTGACGATGACAATGGGACATACATTGTAAGATGTTGATCTTTGACCAAATGGATTTACGCCATCCATAGCCAGGCCTAAGCACAAATTTCGAGCTTCCCTGGCAAAATCCAACCATGTTCCATCTATATGTTTCCAGGCTGCGCAATCTGCAGGAATTCGTAGCACACCATCCGAAGATTTATTCTCCTCGTGCCATGATGCTAGGACGGCCATGGACTTACATTCGAAGAAATGCTTGATGCGAGGAAGTAGAGGAAAATGTCGCAAAACCTTTTGTGGAATTTTTGTCCCGTGGAGATCTACTCGATATCTTTCGGAATCACATTTCGGACACTTCTCTATGTCTATGTATTCCCCTCTCAAAAGAATGCAGTCATTAGGACAAGCGTGGATAGAATTGTAATCCATCCCCAAGTTTCGCAAAATCTTTCTTGCTTCATCTCGAGAATCTGGCATCACATTGTCAGCTGGTAGTATGTGCTCTTTAAGCAATCTACACAACATAAAAATACGATACAGTCGTGTAAAAATCTATCAGATCATTATACATTTAGAGTTTTATTAAAGTAAACTAATTGTAATAGATCACCTGAAAAGTGCTGTGACGCTAGTGTCACTCCATCCAAACTTTGCCTGCATGTTGAGAAGAACCAGGAGTGCTTTCAATCTAGACATACGTGCTCCATTATACAATGGCGTATCGGCTTCACTTTTCATATCATCATAGATAAGCCTTTCTGAATCCATGATCGTCTCGATCATTTCATCAATCTCGGGCTCAAACATTGCCTCGTTGGGAATGTGCTCTGCATGATCATCCCCGAGCTATCAGAGGCTACATCTTGTGGCCTCACATATGCTGCTTGACCAAAGCGCCTGCGAACACGTCTATTGGGTTGCAAGATTGCTGCTTGCTGGCCAGCGTCAGAGTCCGACGAGTTAAAATTGGCAACAACTCGATCTATAATAGATGGATCGAACTCGCCAAATTCACGAACGTGCTGCAAAGAAACACGTCTTGTCCGTCGCACAGCATGCTTGCATTGATTACAAGGACATAAGACCCTCGTTGAGAGATAGGTGTTTCGGTTGGACGGTCCCACATCCTCGTCACTACTACTCATAATGAGGATAAAAATCTTATAACCTGGACAACAAATTTAATATTCTATTGGCATTCTTCGTCTTATCTCTCTCTCTCTCTCTCTCTCTCTCTCTCTCTCTCTCTCTCTCTCTCTTTACCTCACATTCTCTAGTCATGTCCAATCCCCGCACACCTCGGTCTAGAGGTGCACGGAGATCAGAACCACCGGGTTATAATCTCGTCTTTATTGGTCAATACCTATATTTGTGGGTACAAGAAATCTACAGACCCACGTCTACATGATACTGCATGTAGTGGACAAAACCCCTTTGCCTCTTCTCTAGCTGTAGCACTTCACAGCATCTTAACATCTTTTCACAGTAGATCTTTTCACTGTTTGTCTAACTCTAAACCCTAAACCGTAAGTAATTCTTGCGTGGACTCGATCTAACGTAAATAAGCGTAAATCTAAATAAACGGAAATCTAACTAAAAATAAACTTAAATCTAATTTAACGTAAGTCTACATCTAACCTAATCTTTAACGTCTTTTGGGATAGTTTCCTACGACGTTAAAACTCTCTTCTTCTTGTGTGTGTGTGTGTGTGTGTGTGTGTGTGTGGGTAAACCTAAATAAACCTAAGTCTAATCTAATATAACATAAATCTAAATCTAACGTAAATTATGTTATATTAAAAACAAAGAACTAAACTAACAGGGATTATAAGAACCTTAAAACTGATTTAACACATAATTTTTCACATAACTCGGCAAGAGTTGGCATTCTCATCACTAAAGATGTGAGAGTTAACTACCGGCGGTGACGCTGCCTCATCTCCATCCACATCTGACGACAGCAATTGGCCCTTTAGACCGTTCTTGCTCTTGTTACTAACTTTGAAGTTGTTGTTGAATGACTAGAGGTTGTCTAGATGGTCATTGTGTCGGGGATGTAGTGACTCTTGCCGCCCTGAAGATCCACCTTCTTCCCTATCTTCTGAAGACATTTCACCAGTACTTTGGATTGACGGAGCCCACCATGAGTGAAGGCAGCAATACCCTATATTCCATTGAGGGCTTTCTTCACCCGCTTCATGCAGGCATCGCAGTCTATGGAGACCTAAATCTAATCTAATATAACGTAAATCTAAATCTAGCATAAATAAACGTAAATCTAATTAAAAATAAACCTAAATCTAATTTAATTTAACTTAAATAAACCTAAATCTAATTTAACGTAAGTCTACATCTAACCTAATCTTTAACGTCTTTTAGGATAGTTTCCTACGAAGTTATAACTCTCTTCTTCTTGTGTGTGTGTGCGTGTGTGGATGTGTGTGCCAATAAAAAGAGATAAATGGTATAACCTTTCTATCACCCATGCCAAGTATGATAGATTGGTTATGCCATTTCCCTCTTGAATAATAGGTCTTGAGTTCAACTCCTCGTCGGCTAGATCTTTAGGTCTTTTAATTTTAATTAGTTTCCTACGATGTTAAATGAGTTTCTCTCTCTTTCTCTCTCAATGTGTGTGCGTTTTTTTGGATCGTATGCATGTTTTCTCTCTCTTTTCCTCTCTCAATGTGTGCGTTTTTTGTTTATGCATGTTCTCTCTCTCTTTTCCTCTCTCAATGCGTGCGTTTTTTGTTTATGCATGCTCTCTCTCTCTTTTCCTCTCTCAATGTGTGTGTGCATTCTTTGTTTATGTATGTGTGTGTGCGTTTTTGTTTATGTTTGTACTCTCTCTCTCTCTCTCTCTCTCTCTCTCTCTCTCTCTCTCAAAAACACTATGTGTGTGTGTGAGAGAGAGAGAGAGGGAGAGAGAAAGAGGGGAAGGGAACATGAGAGTGAGGAGAGGGAAGGAGCATACCTGGCTCTCCTTCCTCTCCTCGTGTGTGTGTGTGTGTGTGTGCGTGTGTGTGTGTGTGTGTGTGTGTGTGTGGAGAAGAAAAAGAGAGAGAGAGAGAGAGAGAGAGAGAGAGGGAGAGCGTTACCTGCTCCTTGCTTGAGGGTGCCAAAAAACTCACATCTGAGATCTGAGTTTTTGGGCGTGTTCTGTTATTTTTTTAGCCCAGTCGGCGTCGCTATGAGCGTCGCAAATTTCTTTGTAAATTTGCGACGCTCATAGCGACGCCGGGAATTTTTTTTTTGAGCGTCGCTGTGCGAGCGTCGCTAATATGAATAGCCTCTTGTAGTGATTGGATGCTGATTTTCATGGGTAAGACGCCTTGGTCCAGCTTTTTGGCAAACCTCACATGTGCGGCACCAATGTTGTACATTGTTAACCCTCACGGCACACGGACACCCATCACCTACGATGGACGCGTATTATGTATTTGGTAGAGTCAGGTACCGGGCTTGTCGAACCAATAGGGAAAGGTAGAGTGATCGCCGATGAGAGGCGCACTTTAACTTGGACATTCAAGGGATTAGTTGGTTAAGCATGGGCGCCCAAGTGTGAATGGGGTGAGCTCCTATAAAAGCCAACTAAACCTAATTTTTACTCATTCTCTCATTTGTGCAATTGAAGAGTGCTCTTGCTCCATCTCCATCTTCTTCTTCTTCACCTCCTTGTGTGTGTGTGTGTGTGAGAGAGAGGAGAGAGAGAGAGAGAGGGAGATTGTGTGTGCGATCGAGCATTACGAAGGCAACGACGGCGGCGAAGCGGTTGAGCGCGGCACGACTCAGCACTTCTTCTTCATCTTCGCGGCGAGGAATCCACCACGAAGGCGAGCGTAGAGCGGTGATTGACACACCCTTTGTTTTCTTGAGCTTGCTAGTTTAGGCTTGTTGTTTGCTTGGAGCCGTCTGTGGCTCGCACACGGTGTATTGGCAAGTCCCTTGCTTCGACAGTGCGGCAAGGAGCGCACATTTTTGGCGCCGCTGCCGGGGATATGCCCTACACTAAGCTCGGTTTAGCACTTTAACCGCTTTCCCTTTCCTTGTGGTGCAATTTCTTTTTTGCAATTGGCAAGGCAAGGCAAGGGATGTGTGCGAGAATTTCTTTTTTTGCGTTTTCTGGCAATTGCTGTTAAAGTTTCAATTTCTCGC
>NW_028221409.1:0-71321 GCF_014529385.1 Adiantum capillus-veneris | reverse complement strand
AAACACCATAAGCCAATAGGCACTTTATTATTGAAGTGGGCATCAAGTAGAGATTGCCTTCCATTTGTAGGCTCACACATAGATTGACCAGGAAAATCTCTAGGCTCATTTTTCTCCTTTTGAAGGTGAATTGCCCATTGCATGTATTTTATTGCTCCATCTGGAAAAGCCATTTTCTTTGTTCCACGCGTCAAACTAGATCTGATCCATTCCTCGCATAGCATTAAAATTGTTTTATAAACAACATCATTGATGTTATACATTTTGACCACCTCCTCCAGTCTTTACATGGTGAAGACTCATTCAAATTGTTGAAGCCTTCAAGAAGTGCATCTTGAATCAATTTGTCTTGCTTCAACTGCTTGATTCGATCATACATGTCAGTTGCATCACCATCCTTTGCACTCTTTGACAGTAAAATCTTCTCATCTCTAATCTCTTCTTGAATAGTCTTTACCTCTGATTCCTCAAGGCCACAAAGGATATCTAAATACAGTTGTTGGGGGTTTCTTATTCTCTCTTCTAGATTTTCAATGATTTCTTATCCAGCAATTCATAAACTAAAAGAGTAGGTGACCATGTGTGCCTGTTTAGCAATCCAACTTGCTGCTGCACTCATTTCTTGCCAATCGAAGAAAAGCCTAAAAAGAAATAGAGAAATAATTAAACTATTGAGCAAGATTTTTTTAATTAAACACTATCAAAAAGACAAAGAAAATAACTTACATCCCATCCGGCACGAGATGCATGTCCCTCTGCAATTCCACTTGCTGCCTTTGGTGGTCGTCCTGCGAAGATCCATTGACTCCGTAAATGTCTCAATATTTGGCTGTAAGGTTGCTTGACATACAATGCCTGAGCCTCCTCATTTGCAATGGCAGATATAGCAGTTGCAACAAATGGAGGAGCATTCACAACAATGCGAGCCTTTCTAAATTTATACACGCTAATCAGTCTTTCAAAGATCTCTTTGTTGTTTTGTTCATTGTGAAGCAAAACTTTTGCAGCATAGATTGAAATGCTGCCCATCAAGAATCCAATAATGATAATCTTTTAATTTTTGCTCCTCTACCTCTTCTACTGCCAAAGGTCCCCTTCTTTGATTTGCATTTCGAACAGGCATCAAATATGCACATGCTGCAGGCTTGGTCGTACTCCGTGAAAATCCAAATAACACACTTTCAGCGTGTTTTTTATCCATAATACGTGCATTATAGTGATCAGGAGCAAGCCAACAATTTTGAATAGGGATATCAAATTCCCTATATTGGAAAGGAAAATAATTTATGTACTTATTCATTCCACCTGTATCTTTTTCTTGTCCTTTCATGGCCTCAGCTTCTAAAACATCTGGATCCACAATTCTCATCTTTGACATTGAACCCTCTGTTGATGAGGATGCCAAAGATGCCTTGTCTACATCCAAAATGGAACTAGTTCGCTTAGCTTCTACTTTCTGCACTTTTGCTTGCTTCTTTGTGGATGGTGGTCGTGAAGCTTTCACCTTTTTTTCGTTGTAGTGTGGCAATGATGGAGCTTTGAAGTTGATCTGCTGTGATATTTGGATTTGATTCTGCAAACTTCCATCCTCGAGAAAACATTGTCTCTTCTTTGTTTCTAGACATGCGCTCCAATGCATATGCTCCTGGAGATAGTGAAATTCTAGATTCATTGGAACTAGAATGTCAATGCATTCCACCTCTGGATGACTATCAACTACAGAGACAGATGCTTCCACAACTTGTCCAACATCTTCAAACAAGCTGTCATTCTCCTTTTTGGCAATAAATAGATGCACCTTATGAAATTGTGCACCCTCTATACCATGTATGTCCAAATACCATTTCCTAAGATCATTGCAGTATAGTCAACTGAGACAGCAACCCTTGCAACCTGTTTTTTTGGAGCCATCTTTCCTGAAACAAAAAAAAACCAAATGTTATTTTAACATATACTTTTTTGTAATGGATTAAGTTTGTGTGAATACAAGTTCCACCACTTGTTCAAGCTAGATCTAAGCAAGTATACATAGTGATCATTTAAGCTAGTAAACTAAGGGAAGGGAGAAGTAAGGTCCACCACTTGTCCAAGCTCAGCTCTAGACAACATGGAGAGATTCGAGGTCTACTAATTGTCTAATATAGGCTAACTATATTGAAACATAGAGAGAAGCAAAGGTCCACCACTTGTCCAATCTAGGGTCCATTGAAACATGGAGAGAAGGATGCTCCACCATTTGTCCAAAATAGGCTCCATTGAAACATGAAGAGAAGCAAGATGCACCATGTCTTTGAGATGCTAGGCTCCATTGAAATACCTTTAACCCATGATATTTTGTATATGTGGGTTTAAATTCAAGGTCCACCACTTGTCCAACCTATTATCCCTAGTAGCATGAGTGGTTTGGTCTCAAGATTCACCACTTTTCCACTCTATGTCATTATATTAAGAAGATCTGGGTGTTAAGGTCCACCACTTGTCCAACCTATAAGGCTATATCTTAAATGGTATTATTTACCACCACTTGGAATGCACATGATGGGTTTTACATAGGGGTATGGTTCCAAGGTCCACCACTTGTCCAAGCTAACTCTATTGAAACATAGAGAGAATCAAAGGTCCACCACTTGTCCAAGCTAGGCTCCATTGAAACATGGAGAGAAGGATGCTCACCATTTGTGTCCAAGCCAGGTTGATTGAAACATGGAGAGAAGCAAGCTGCACCATGTCTCCAAAATGCTAGGCTCCATTGAAATATCTTAAACCCATGATATTTCGTACATGGGGGGTTTACATTCAAGGTCCACCACTTGTCCAACCTATTATCACTAGTAGCATGAGTGGTTTGATGTCAAGATTCACCACTTTTCCACTCTATGTCATTATATTAAGAAGATCTGGGTGTTAAGGTCCACCACTTGTCCAACCTATAAGGCTATATCTTAAAGGGTATTCTTTCTCACCACTTGGAATGACCATGATAGGTTTTACATGGGGGTTTGGTTCCAAGTTCCACCACTTGTCCAAGCTAACTCTATTGAACATAGAGAGAAGCAAAGGTCCACCACTTGTCTAAGCTAGGGTCCATTGAAACATGGAGAGAAGGATGCTCCACCATTTGTCCAAGATAGGCTCCATTGAAACATGAAGAGAAGCAAGCTGCACCATGTCTCCAAGATGCTAAGATCCATTGAAATACCTTAAACCCATGATATTTTGTACATGGGGAGTTTACATTCAAGGTCCACCACTTGTCCAACTATTATCTCTAGTAGCATGAGTGGTTTGGTCTCAAGATTCACCACTTTTCCACTCTATGTCATTACGTTAAGAAGATCTGGGTGTTAAGGTCGACCACTTGTCCAACCTATAAGGGTATATCTTAAAGGGTATTCTTTCTCACCACTTGAAATGTCCATGATATGTTTTACATGGGGGTTTGGCTCCAAGGTCCACACTTGTCCAAGCTAACTCTATTGAAACATAGAGAGAAACAAAGGTCCACCACTTGTCCAAGCTAGCTCCATTGAAACATGGAGAGAAGGATCCTCTACCATTTGTCGAAGCTAACTCTATTGAAACATGGGGGGTTTACATTCAAGGTCCACCACTTGTCCAACCTATTAACGCTAGTAGCATGAGTGGTTTGGTCTCAAGATTCACCACTTTTTCACTCTATGTCATTATATTAAGAATATTTGGGTGTTAAGGTCCACCACTTGTCCAACCTATAAGGCTATATCTTAAGGGTTATTCTTTCTCACCACTTGGAGTGACCAGCATAGGTTTTACATGGGGTTTTGTTTCAAGGTCCACCACTTGTCCAAGCTAACTCTATTGAAACATAGAGAGAATCAAAGGTCCACCACTTGTCCAAGCTAGGGTCCATTGAAACATGGAGAGAAGGATGCTCCACCATTTGTCCAAGATACGCTCCATTGAAACATGAAGAGAAGCAAGCTACACCATGTCTCCAAGATGCTAGGCTCCATTGAAATACCTCAAACCCATGATATTTTGTACATGGGGGGTTTACATTCAAGGTCCACCACTTGTCCAACCTATTATCTCTAGTAGCATGAGTGGTTTGGTCTCAAGATTCACCATTTTTCCACTCTATGTCATTCTATTAAGAATATCTGGGTGCTTAAGGTCCACCACTTGTCCAACCTATAAGGCTATATCTTAAACTTTATTCTTTCTCACCACTTGGAGTTACCAAGATAGGTTTTACATGGGAGTTTGGTTCCAAGGCCCACCACTTGTCCAAGCTAACTCTATTGAAACATAGAGAGAAGCAAAGGTCCACCACTTGTCCAAGCTAGGCTCCATTGAAACATGGAGAGAAGGATGCTCCACCATTTGTCCAAGATAGGCTCCATTGAAACATGAAGGAAGCAATCTGCACCATGTCTCCAAGATGCTAGGCTCCATTGAAATACCTTAAACCCATGATATTTCGTACATGGGGGGTTTACATTCAAGGTCCACCACTTGTCCAACCTATTATTCTTAGTAGCATGAGTGGTTTGGTCTCAAGATTCACCACTTTTCCACTCTATGTCGTTATATTATGAAGATCTAGGTTTAAGGTCGACCACTTGTCCAACCTATAAGGCTAGATCTTAAAGGGTATTATTTCTCACCACTTGGAATGACCATGATATGTTTTACATGGGGGTTTGGTTTCAAGGTCCACCACTTGTCCAAGCTAACTCTATGGAAACATAGAGAGAAGCAAAGGTCCACCACTTGTCCAAGCTAGGCTCCACTGAGACATTTAGAGAAGGATGATCCCCATTGGTGGAAGATAGGCTTCATTGAAACATGAAGAGAAGCAAGTTGCACCATGTCTCCAAGATTCTAGGATCCATTGAAATACCTTAAACCCACGATATTGTTTACATGTGGGGTTTAACGTCAAGGTCACACTTTTCCAAGCTATTATCCCTAGTAGCATGAGTGGTTTGGTCTCAAGATTCACCACTTTTCCACTCTATGTCATTATATAAAGAAGATCTGGGTGTTAAGGTCGACCACTTGTCCAACCTATAAGGGTATATCTTAAAGGGTATTCTTTCTCACCACTTGAAATGTCCATGATATGTTTTACATAGGGGTTTGGTTCCAAGGTCCACCACTTATCCAAGCTAACTTTATTCTTCTCATAGAGAGAAGCAAAGGTCCACCACTTGTCCAAGCTAGGCTCCATTGAAACATGGAGAGAAGGATGCTCCACCATTTGTCGAAGCTAACTCTATTGAAACATGGAAGGTTTACATTCAAGGTCCACCAGTTGTCCAACCTATTAACGCTAGTAGCATGAGGGGTTTGGTCTCAAGATTCACCACTTTTTCACTCTGTGTCATTATATTAAGAATATTTGGGTGTTAAGGTCCACCACTTGTCCAACCTATAAGACTATATCTTAATGGTTATTCTTTCTGACCACTTGGAGTGACCATGAAAGGTTTTACATGGGGGTTTGGTTCCAAGGTCCACCACTTGTCCAAGCTAACTCTATTGAAACATAGAGAGAAGCAAAGGTCCACCACTTGTCTAAGCTAGGGTCCATTGAAACATGGAGAGAAGGATGCTCCACCATTTGTCCAAGATAAACTCCATTGAAACATGAAGAGAAGCAAGCTGCACCATGTCTCCAAGATGCTAGCCTCCATCGAAATACCTTAAACCCACGTTATTTTGTACATGGGATTTACATTCAAGATCAACAATTTGTCCAACCTATTATCGCTAGTAGCATGAGTGGTTTGCTCTCAAGATTCACCACTTTTCCACTCTATCATTATATTAAGAATATTTGGGTGTTAAGGTCCACCACTTGTCCAACCTATAAGACTATATCTTAATGGTTATTCTTTCTCACCCCTTGAAAGACTATATCTTAATGGTTATCCCTAGCTATTATTGCTAGTAGCCTGAGTGGTTTGGTCTCAAGATTCACCACTTTTATTAAGAATATGTGGGTGTTAAGGTCCACCACTTGTCCAACCTATAAGGCTACATCTTAAAGGTTATTCTTTCTTACTACTTGGAGTGACCATGATAGGTTTTACATGGGGTTTGGTTCCAAGGTCCACCACTTGTCCAAGCTAACTCTATTGAAACATAGAGAGAAGCAAAGGTCCACCCCTTGTCTAAGCTAGGGTCCATTGAAACATGGAGAGAAGGATGCTCCACCATTTGTCCAAGGTAGGCTCCATTGAAACATGAGGAGAAGCAAGGTGCACCATGTCTCCAAGATGCTAGGCTCCATCGAAAAACATTAAACCCACGATATGTCGTAGATGAGGGGTTTACATTCAAGGTCCAACACTTGTCCAAGCTATTATTGGTAGTAGCCTGAGTGGTTTGGTCTCAAGATTCACCACTTTTCCACTCTATGTCATTATATTAAGAATATGGCGTGTAAGGTCCACCACTTGTCCAACCTATAAGGCTACATCTTAAAGGTTATTCTTTCTTACCACTTGGAGTGACCATGATAGGTTTTACATGGGGGTTTGGTTCCAAGGTCCACCACTTGTCCAAGCTAACTCTATTGAAACATAGAGAGAAACAAAGGTCCACCACTTGTCCAAGCTAGGGTCCATTGAAACATGGAGAGAAGGATGCTCCACCATTTGTCCAAGATAGGCTCCATTGAAACATGACGAGAAGCAAGCTGCACCATGTCTCCAAGATGCTAGGCTCCATCGAAATACATTAAACCCACGATATTTCGTAGATGAGGGGTTTACATTCAAGGTCCACCACTTGTCCAAGCTATTATTGCTAGTAGCCTGAGTGGTTTGGTCTCAAGATTCACCACTTTTATTAAGAATATGTGGGTGTTAAGGTCCACCACTTGTCCAACCTATAAGGCTACATCTTAAAGGTTATTCTTTCTTACTACTTGGAGTGACCATGATAGGTTTTACATGGGGGTTTGGTTCCAAGGTCCACCACTTGTCCAAGCTAACTCTATTGAAACATAGAGAGAAGCAAAGGTCCACCCCTTGTCTAAGCTAGGGTCCATTGAAACATGGAGAGAAGGATGCTCCACCATTTGTCCAAGGTAGGCTCCATTAAAACATGAGGAGAATCAAGGTGCACCATGTCTCCAAGATGCTAGGCTCCATCCAAAAACATTAAACCCACGATACGTCTTAGATGAGGGGTTTACGTTCAAGGTCCACACTTGTCCAAGCTATTATTGGTAGTAGCTTGAGTGGTTTGGTCTCAAGATTCACCACTTTTCCACTCTATGTCATTATATTAAGAATATGCGTGTGTTAAGGTCCACCACTTGTCCAACCTATAAGGCTACATCTTAAAGGTTATTCTTTATTACCACTTGGAGTGACCATGATAGGTTTTACAATGGGGTTTGGTTCCAAGGTCCACCACTTGTCCAAGCTAACTCTATTGAAACATAGAGAGAAACAAAGGTCCGGCACTTGTCCAAGCTAGGGTCCATTGAAACATGGAGAGAAGGATGCTCCACCATTTGTCCAAGATAGGCTCCATTGAAACATGACGAGAGGCAAGGTGCACCATGTCTCCAAGATGCTAGGCTCCATCGAAATACATTAAACCCACGATATTTCGTAGATGAGGGGTTTACATTCAAGGTCCACCACTTGTCCAAGCTATTATTGCTAGTAGCCTGAGTGGTTTGGTCTCAATATTCACCACTTTTATTAAGAATATGTGGGTGTTAAGGTCCACCACTTGTCCAACCTATAAGGCTACATCTTAAAGGTTATTCTTTCTTAGTACTTGGAGTGACCATGATAGGTTTTACATGGGGGTTTGGTTCCAAGGTCCACCACTTGTCCAAGCTAACTCTATTGAAACATAGAGAGAAGCAAAGGTCCACCCTTGTCTAAGCTAGGGTCCATTGAAACATGGAGAGAAGGATGCTCCACCATTTGTCCAAGGTAGGCTCCATTGAAACATGAGGAGAAGCAAGGTGCACCATGTCTCCAAGATGCTAGGCTCCATCGAAAAACATTAAACCCACGATATGTCGTAGATGAGGGGTTTACATTCAAGGTCCACCACTTGTCCAAGCTATTATTGGTAGTAGCCTGAGTGGTTTGGTCTCAAGATTCACCACTTTTCCACTCTATGTCATTATATTAAGAATATGGGTGGTTAAGGTCCACCACTTGTCCAAGCTAACTCTATTGAAACATAGAGAGAAACAAAGGTCCACCACTTGTCCAAGCTAGGGTCCATTGAAACATGGAGAGAAGGATGCTCCACCATTTGTCCAAGATAGGCTCCATTGAAACATGACGAGAAGCAAGCTGCACCATGTCTCCAAGATGCTAGGCTCCATCGAAATACATTAAACCCACGATAGTTCGTAGATGAGGGGTTTACATTCAAGGTCCACCACTTGTCCAAGCTATTATTGCTAGTAGCCTGAGTGGTTTGGTCTTAAGATTCACCACTTTTATTAAGAATATGTGGGTGTTAAGGTCCACCACTTGTCCAACCTATAAGGCTACATCTTAAAGGTTATTCTTTCTTACTACTTGGAGTGACCATGATAGGTTTTACATGGGGGTTTGGTTCCAAGGTCCACCACTTGTCCAAGCTAACTCTATTGAAACATAGAGAGAAGCAAAGGTCCACCCCTTGTCTAAGCTAGGGTCCATTGAAACATGGAGAGAAGGATGCTCCACCATTTGTCCAAGGTAGGCTCCATTGAAACATGAGGAGAAGCAAGGTGCACCATGTCTCCAAGATGCTAGGCTCCATCGAAAAACATTAAACCCACGATATGTCGTAGATGAGGGGTTTACATTCAAGGTCCACACTTGTCCAAGCTATTATTGGTAGTAGCCTGAGTGGTTTGGTCTCAAGATTCACCACTTTTCCACTCTATGTCATTATATTAAGAATATGCGCGTGTTAAGGTCCACCACTTGTCCAACCTATAAGGCTACATCTTAAAGGTTATTCTTTATTACCACTTGGAGTGACCATGATAGGTTTTACATGGGGGTTTGGTTCCAAGGTCCACCACTTGTCCAAGCTAACTCTATTGAAACATAGAGAGAAACAAAGGTCCACCACTTGTCCAAGCTAGGGTCCATTGAAACATGGAGAGAAGGATGCTCCACCATTTGTCCAAGATAGGCTCCATTGAAACATGACGAGAAGCAAGCTGCACCATGTCTCCAAGATGCTAGGCTCCATCGAAATACATTAAACCCACGATATTTTGTAGATGAGGGGTTTACATCAAGGTCCACCACTTGTCCAAGCTATTATTGGTAGTAGCCTGAGTGGTTTGGTCTCAAGATTCACCACTTTTATTAAGAATATATGGGTGTTAAGGTCCACCACTTGTCCAACCTATAAGGCTACATCTTAAAGGTTATTCTTTCTTACTACTTGGAGTGACCATGATAGGTTTTACATGGGGGTTTGGTTCCAAGGTCCACCACTTGTCCAAGCTAGCTCTATTGAAACATAGAGAGAAGCAAAGGTCCACCCCTTGTCTAAGCTAGGGTCCATTGAAACATGGAGAGAAGGATGCTCCACCATTTGTCCAAGGTAGGCTCCATTGAAACATGAGGAGAAGCAAGGTGCACCATGTCTCCAAGATGCTAGGCTCCATCGAAAAACATTAAACCCACGATATGTCGTAGATGAGGGGTTTACATTCAAGGTCCACACTTGTCCAAGCTATTATTGGTAGTAGCCTGAGTGGTTTGGTCTCAAGATTCACCACTTTTCCACTCTATGTCATTATATTAAGAATATGCGCGTGTTAAGGTCCACCACTTGTCCAACCTATAAGGCTACATCTTAAAGGTTATTCTTTATTACCACTTGGAGTGACCATGATAGGTTTTACATGGGGGTTTCGTTCGAAGGTCCATCACTTGTCCAAGCTAACTCTATTGAAACATAGAGAGAAACAAAGGTCCACCACTTGTCCAAGCTAGGGTCCATTGAAACATGGAGAGAAGGATGCTCCACCATTTATCCAAGATAGGCTCCATTGAAACTTGACAAGAAGCAAGCTGCACCATGTCTCCAAGATGCTAGGCTCCATCGAAATACATTAAACCCACGATATTTCGTAGATGAGGGGTTTACATTCAAGGTCCACCACTTGTCCAAGCTATTATTGCTAGTAGCCTGAGTGGTTTGGTCTCAAGATTCACCACTTTTATTAAGAATATGTGGGTGTTAAGGTCCACCACTTGTCCAACCTATAAGGCTACATCTTAAAGGTTATTCTTTCTTACTACTTGGAGTGACCATGATAGGTTTTACATGGGGGTTTGGTTCCAAGGTCCACCACTTGTCCAAGCTAACTCTATTGAAACATAGAGAGAAGCAAAGGTCCACCCCTTGTCTAAGCTAGGGTCATTGAAACATGGAGAGAAGGATGCTCCACCATTTGTCCAAGGTAGGCTCCATTGAAACATGAGGAGAAGCAAGGTGCACCATGTCTCGAAGATGCTAGGCTCCATCGAAAAACATTAAACCCACGATATGTCGTAGATGAGGGGTTTACATTCAAGGTCCACACTTGTCCAAGCTATTATTGGTAGTAGCCTGAGTGGTTTGGTCTCAAGATTCATAACTTTATTACTCTATGTCATTATATTAAGAATATGCGTGTGTTAAGGTCCACCACTTGTCCAACCTATAAGGCTACATCTTAAAGGTTATTCTTTATTACCACTTGGAGTGACCATGATAGGTTTTACATGGGGGTTTCGTTCGAAGGTCCACCACTTGTCCAAGCTAACTCTATTGAAACATAGAGAGAAACAAAGGTCCACCACTTGTCCAAGCTAGGGTCCATTGAAACATGGAGAGAAGGATGCTCCACCATTTATCCAAGATAGGCTCCATTGAAACTTGACAAGAAGCAAGCTGCACCATGTCTCCAAGATGCTAGGCTCCATCGAAATACATTAAACCCACGATATTTCGTAGATGAGGGGTTTACATTCAAGGTCCACCACTTGTCCAAGCTATTATTGCTAGTAGCCTGAGTGGTTTGGTCTCAAGATTCACCACTTTTATTAAGAATATGTGGGTGTTAAGGTCCACCACTTGTCCAACCTATAAGGCTACATCTTAAAGGTTATTCTTTCTTACTACTTGGAGTGACCATGATAGGTTTTACATGGGGGTTTGGTTCCAAGGTCCACCACTTGTCCAAGCTAGCTCTATTGAAACATAGAGAGAAGCAAAGGTCCACCCCTTGTCTAAGCTAGGGTTCATTGAAACATGGAGAGAAGGATGCTCCACCATTTGTCCAAGGTAGGCTCCATTGAAACATGAGGAGAAGCAAGGTGCACCATGTCTCGAAGATGCTAGGCTCCATCGAAAAACATTAAACCCACGATATGTCGTAGATGAGGGGTTTACATTCAAGGTCCACACTTGTCCAAACTATTATTGGTAGTAGCCTGAGTGGTTTGGTCTCAAGATTCATAACTTTATTACTCTATGTCATTATATTAAGAATATGCGTGTGTTAAGGTCCACCACTTGTCCAACCTATAAGGCTACATCTTAAAGGTTATTCTTTATTACCACTTGGAGTGACCATGATAGGTTTTACATGGGGGTTTGGTTCCAAGGTCCACTACTTGTCCAAGCTAACTCTATTGAAACATAGAGAGAAACAAAGGTCCACCACTTGTCCAAGCTAGGGTCCATTGAAACATGGAGAGAAGGATGCTCCACCATTTGTCCAAGATAGGCTCCATTGAAACATGACGAGAAGCAAGCTGCACCATGTCTCCAAGATGCTAGGCTCCATCGAAATACATTAAACCCACGATATTTCGTAGATGAGGGGTTTACATTCAAGGTCCACCAGTTGTCCAAGCTATTATTGCTAGTAGCCTGAGTGGTTTGGTCTCAAGATTCACCACTTATATTAAGAGTATGTGGGTGTTAAGGTCCACCACTTGTCCAACCTATAAAGCTACATCTTAAAGGTTATTCTTTCTTACTACTTGGAGTGACCATGATAGGTTTTACATGGGGGTTTGGTTCCAAGGTCCACCACTTGTCCAAGCTAACTCTATTGAAACATAGAGAGAAGCAAAGGTCCACCCCTTGTCTAAGCTAGGGTCCATTGAAACATGGAAAGAAGGATGCTCCACCTTTTGTCCAAGGTAGGCTCCATTGAAACATGAGGAGAATCAAGGTGCACCATATCTCCAAGATGCTAGGCTCCATCGAAAAACATTAAACCCACGATATGTCGTAGATGAGGGGTTTACATTCAAGGTCCAACACTTGTCCAAGCTATTATTGGTAGTAGCCTGAGTGGTTTGGTCTCAAGATTCACCACTTTTCCACTCTATGTCATTATATTAAGAATATGCGCGTGTTAAGGTCCACTACTTGTCCAAGCTAACTCTATTGAAACATAGAGAGAAACAAAGGTCCACTACTTGTCCAAGCTAGGGTCCATTGAAACATGGAGAGAAGGATGCTCCACCATTTGTCCAAGATAGGCTCCATTGAAACATGACGAGAAGCAAGTTGCACCATGTCTCCAAGATGCTAGGCTCCATCGAAATACATTAAACCCACGATATTTCGTATATGAGGGGTTTACATTCAAGGTCCACCAGTTGTCCAAGCTATTATTGCTAGTAGCCTGAGTGGTTTGGTCTCAAGATTCACCACTTTTATTAAGAATATGTGCGTGTAAAGGTCCACCACTTGTCCAACCTATACGGCTACATCTTAAAGCTTATTCTTTCTTACTACTTGGAGTGACCATGATAGGTTTTACATGGGGGTTTGGTTCCAAGGTCCACCACTTGTCCAAGCTAACTCTATTGAAACATAGAGAGAAGCAAAGGTCCACCCCTTGTCTAAGCTAGGGTCCATTGAAACATGGAGAGAAGGATGCTCCACCATTTGTCCAAGGTAGGCTCCATTGAAACATGAGGAGAAGCAAGGTGCACCATGTCTCCAAGATGCTAGGCTCCATCGAAAAACATTAAACCCACGATATGTCGTAGATGAGGGGTTTACATTCAAAGTCCACACTTGTCCAAGCTATTATTGGTAGTAGCCTGAGTGGTTTGGTCTCAAGATTCACCACTTTTCCACTCTATGTCATTATATTAAGAATATGCGCGTGTTAAGGTCCACCACTTGTCCAACCTATAAGGCTACATCTTAAAGGTTATTCTTTATTACCACTTGGAGTGACCATGATAGGTTTTACATGGGGGTTTGGTTCCATGGTCCACCACTTGTCCAAGCTAACTCTATTGAAACATAGAGAGAAACAAAGGTCCACCACTTGTCCAAGCTAGGGTCCATTGAAACATGGAGAGAAGGATGCTCCACCATTTGTCCAAGATAGGCTCCATTGAAACATGACGAGAAGCAAGCTGCACCATGTCTCCAAGATGCTAGGCTCCATCGAAATACATTAAACCCACGATATTTTGTAGATGAGGGGTTTACACTCAAGGTCCACCACTTGTCCAAGCTATTATTGGTAGTAGCCTGAGTGGTTTGGTCTCAAGATTCACCACTTTTATTAAGAATATATGGGTGTTAAGGTCCACCACTTGTCCAACCTATAAGGCTACATCTTAAAGGTTATTCTTTCTTACTACTTGGAGTGACCATGATAGGTTTTACATGGGGGTTTGGTTCCAAGGTCCGCCACTTGTCCAAGCTAGCTCTATTGAAACATAGAGAGAAGCAAAGGTCCACCCCTTGTCTAAGCTAGGGTCCATTGAAACATGGAGAGAAGGATGCTCCACCATTTGTCCAAGGTAGGCTCCATTGAAACATGAGGAGAAGCAAGGTGCACCATGTCTCCAAGATGCTAGGCTCCATCGAAAAACATTAAACCCACGATATGTCGTAGATGAGGGGTTTACATTCAAGGTCCACACTTGTCCAAGCTATTATTGGTAGTAGCCTGAGTGGTTTGGTCTCAAGATTCACCACTTTTCCACTCTATGTCATTATATTAAGAATATGCGCGTGTTAAGGTCCACCACTTGTCCAACCTATAAGGCTACATCTTAAAGGTTATTCTTTATTACCACTTGGAGTGACCATGATAGGTTTTACATGGGGGTTTCGTTCGAAGGTCCACCACTTGTCCAAGCTAACTCTATTGAAACATAGAGAGAAACAAAGGTCCACCACTTGTCCAAGCTAGGGTCCATTGAAACATGGAGAGAAGGATGCTCCACCATTTATCCAAGATAGGCTCCATTGAAACTTGACAAGAAGCAAGCTGCACCATGTCTCCAAGATGCTAGGCTCCATCGAAATACATTAAACCCACGATATTTCGTAGATGAGGGGTTTACATTCAAGGTCCACCACTTGTCCAAGCTATTATTGCTAGTAGCCTAAGTGGTTTGGTCTCAAGATTCACCACTTTTATTAAGAATATGTGCGTGTAAAGGTCCACCACTTGTCCAACCTATAAGGCTACATCTTAAAGGTTATTCTTTCTTACTACTTGGAGTGACCATGATAGGTTTTACATGGGGGTTTGGTTCCAAGGTCCACCACTTGTCCAAGCTAGCTCTATTGAAACATAGAGAGAAGCAAAGGTCCACCCCTTGTCTAAGCTAGGGTTCATTGAAACATGGAGAGAAGGATGCTCCACCATTTGTCCAAGGTAGGCTCCATTGAAACATGAGGAGAAGCAAGGTGCACCATGTCTCGAAGATGCTAGGCTCCATCGAAAAACATTAAACCCACGATATGTCGTAGATGAGGGGTTTACATTCAAGGTCCACACTTGTCCAAGCTATTATTGGTAGTAGCCTGAGTGGTTTGGTCTCAAGATTCATAACTTTATTACTCTATGTCATTATATTAAGAATATGCGCGTGTTAAGGTCCACCACTTGTCCAACCTATAAGGCTACATCTTAAAGGTTATTCTTTTTTACTACTTGGAGTGACCATGATAGGTTTTACATGGGGGTTTGGTTCCAAGGTCCACCACTTGTCCAAGCAAGCTCTATTGAAACATAGAGAGAAGCAAAGGTCCACCCTCTGTCTAAGCTAGGGTCCATTGAAACATGGAGAGAAGGATGCTCCACTATTTGTCCAAGGTAGGCTCCATTGAAACATGAGGAGAAGCAAGGTGCACCATGTCTCCAAGATGCTAGGCTCCATCGAAAAACATTAAACCCACGATATGTCGTAGATGAGGGGTTTACATTCAAGGTCCACACTTGTCCAAGCTATTATTGGTAGTAGCCTGAGTGGTTTGGTCTCAAGATTCACCACTTTTCCACTCTATGTCATTATATTAAAAATATGCGCGTGTTAAGGTCCACCACTTGTCCAACCTATAAGGCTACATCTTAAAGGTTATTCTTTATTACCACTTGGAGTGACCATGATAGGTTTTACATGGGGGTTTGGTTCCAAGGTCCACCACTTGTCCAAGCTAACTCTATTGAAACATAGAGATGAAAAAAAGGTCCACCACTTGTCCAAGCTAGGGTCCATTGAAACATGGAGAGAAGGATGCTCCACCATTTGTCCAAGATAGGCTCCATTGAAACATGACGAGAAGCAAGCTGCACCATGTCTCCAAGATGCTAGGCTCCATCGAAATACATTAAACCCACGATATTTCGTAGATGAGGGGTTTACATTCAAGGTCCACCACTTGTCCAAGCTATTATTGCTAGTAGCCTGAGTGGTTTGGTCTCAAGATTCACCACTTATATTAAGAGTATGTGGGTGTTAAGGTCCACCACTTGTCCAACCTATAAGGCTACATCTTAAAGGTTATTCTTTCTTACTACTTGGAGTGACCATGATAGGTTTTACATGGGGTTTGGTTCCAAGGTCCACCACTTGTCCAAGCTAACTCTATTGAAACATAGAGAGAAGCAAAGGTCCACCCCTTGTCTAAGCTAGGGTCCATTGAAACATGGAGAGAAGGATGCTCCACCATTTGTCCAAGGTAGGCTCCATTGAAACATGAGGAGAAGCAAGGTGCACCATGTCTCCAAGATGCTAGGCTCCATGGAAAAACATTAAACCCACGATATGTCGTAGATGAGGGGTTTACATTCAAGGTCCACCACTTGTCCAACCTATTATCACTAGTAGCCTGAGTGGTTTTGTCTCAAGATTCACCATTTTTTCACTCTATGTCATTATATTAAGAATATGCGCGTGTTAAGGTCCACCACTTGTCCAACCTATAAGGCTACATCTTAAAGGTTATTCTTTATTACCACTTGGAGTGACCATGATAGGTTTTACATGGGGCTTTGGTTCCAAGGTCCACCACTTGTCCAAGCTAACTCTATTGAATCATAGAGAGAAGCAAAGGTCCACCACTTGTCTAAGCTAGGCTCCATTGAAACATGGAGAGAAGGATGCTCCACCATTTGTCGAAGTTAACTCTATTGAAACATGGGGGGTTTACGTTCAAGGTCCACCACTTGTCCAAGCTATTAGTGCTAGTAGCATGAGTGGTTTTGTCTCAAGATTCATCACTTTTTCACTCTATGTCATTATATTAAGAATATTAGGGTGTTAAGGTCCACCACTTGTCCAACCTATAAGGCTATATCTTAAAGGTTATTCTTTCTCACCACTTGGAGTGACCATGATAGGTTTTACATGGGGGTTTGGTTCCAAGGTCCACCACTTGTCCAAGCTAACTCTATTGAATACTAGAGAGAAGCAAACGTCCACCACTTGTCCAAGCTAGGGTCCATTGAAACATGGAGAGAAGGATGCTCCACCATTTGTCCAAGATAGGCTCCATTGAAACATGAAGAGAAGCAAGATGCACGATGTCTCCAAGATGCTAGGCTCCATCGAAATACCTTAAACCCACGATATTTCGTAGATGGGGGGTTTACTTTCAAGGTCCACCACTTGTCCAAGCTATTATCGCTAGTAGCATGGTTTGGTCTCAAGATTCACCAGTTTTCCACTCTATGTCATTATATGAAGAATATCTGGGTGTTAAGGTCCACCACTTGTCCAACCTATAAGGCTATATCTTAAATGATATTTTTTTTGACCACTTGGAATGTGCATGATATGTTTTACATGGGGTTTTGTTTCAAGGTCCACCACTTGTCCAAGCTAGATCTATTACATATATATTATATATACAATATTCAACTAGATTCCCTACCTATCATGTCCAGTAGCATGGATGCTCTAGCTTGAAGGTCCACCACTTGTCCAACCTATACTCTCTTATGTAAGGGAGATCTCGCTATAAATTCAAAACCTTCCCGCCTAAATTTAAAATATCCCTCCCAAATCTTAAATATCCCGCCTAAATTTTAAAATATCCCGCCCAAATTTTAAAATTCAAACTTTTTTATTAAAATTTAAATTTTACTACTTAAATTTAAAATATTCCACGCGAAATTGATTTTAAATTCAAGTTTACCACAAAAAGATATCATTATACCACCTAAATTCAAATATGCAAACCTCAAATCATTATATTGTACATAAATTCAAACAAATTCAAATTAACAAGCCTAAACTGATATTAGTTTGCATAGATATGAATTTATCACACCTAAATTATGTCACCATGTTAGAGAGAGTGGTTAGAGAATTTGAACAAGGTCCACCACTTGTCCAACCTAGATACCAAGAAGGATTGAGTGTACAAGGTATTGTTTGGAGGTCCTTATAGTCCACTGGTCTCAAGGTCCACCACTTGTGGTAAGGGTCACCAAAAAGTGTATATATTCATCCAAAGAAATACACGTATTTTTGGTCTACATGTCCTAGTTTAAACCATTTATGTCCATTAGGTGTATCACTAAACAACACTACGATTTTTGAGAAACAGAAGTTACAATCATATCTACAAATGGATTAGAGGAAAATCAGCTCAGCATACATCCAGAACTCGCTACAAGAATCGACTTTAACAGATCACGCAAGTAAGTCTTCCATTCAATTTTACTATTATTACAATGTGTTAGTTATTTGTGATATTTATGTATGTATATATACTATGTGTGCATATCGTAATTAAGTGTAATTGTGTATCTGCATTATGTATGAGTATTACAATGAAATAACACAAATATACATACATACACATAGATAACACAGACGCACACATACATGAGCATGTATTTTCAAGAGGGAGATAGCAAGATACAGAGATAGATAGAGAGAGAGAGAGAGAGAGATAAATACCTGTTTTTTAGAGAGAGGAGAGAGAAAGATAACAGATTTCACTGTGTTTATGTATGTGGAAGAGAGGAAGACGATGTATGGGAATATGTGCACGTATTTTCAAGAGAGAGACAACAAGATAACAGATTTCATTGTGGTTATGTATGTGGAAGTGAGGAAGACGATGTGTGGGAATATGTGCATGTATTTTCAAGAGAGAGACAGCAAGATAACAGATTTCACTGTGGTTATGTATGTGGAAGAGAGGAAGACGATGTGTGGGAATATGTGTATGTGTGCGGGGATACTTTTAAACTATGTATCTCTGTCTTTTGACGAGAGAGTGTGTGTGCAAGAAGAGTTACAGAGAACCATCTTCTCTATATGGAGAAAGACAGAGAGTGAGAGAGAGAGAAATACCTGTTTTTTCTCTATTCGTGAGGTGTGCAATGTCTCCTGAGAAGACTGCCCGATCCTGCCCTTCTGGAAAGCGTTGTGTACGCTGCTGTTTCTTTATCTTGTGCGCGAACTTTCAATCCTGTGCACTCCACCTGTGTGTTGTGTACGATGCCGAGCTTGCTCCTCTACGTGCGCGTATACTCCAACTGTGTGCGATCCGTGTGCGCTTTCTGTGTGTTTGCTGCTCGCCTGCTTTCTCTGTGTGCGTTGCTCGTGCGCTCTCTGTGTGCCTAATCTTGATAGGGTTTATTAGAATGCCACGTATGCTACAAGTCCATGTTTTATCATAGGATTAAAAAAAACAAAAGCAATATAAAAAATTAACCAATTCACACGGCCAAAATTAAAGAAATCATGGTTGAAAATATGAAAAACATGCGTAACTCTATACTAGGAATTCACTTTTAAAAAAAAAAAATCTTTGGGCGCTGCCCCTAGCCCCGCGGGGGCGCTGCCCCTCGACCCCGCCCGGCAGTCGCGCCGGGAGGCGACAAGGAGCTGCCGCCCCTTGACCCCGCCCAGGGCGCTGCCCCAGGACCCCGCCCAGAACAATATCCCAAAATCAACCTCCCAAGCCCCGCCATCGAGAGCGCTATATTCCACATCCCCATCAAGAGCGCTACCCCCAAACCTCACGTGGAAGCGCTGCCTTGTCACCCCATTATGGCATTGCCCTAAGACCCCGCATCTGGAGTGCTAAATGGGAACATTCTTCATTAGTGAAATTTTGAACATAAATTATATTAGCATATACTTAAATATAATACAAATATTAACATATTAGCTATACTACTAATTTACTATAGCAGTTCTAGATTATGTCCCATACTATATTTAAGGTGCCAAAGGTTTGGCCATATGGTCCTAGATTTAGCCAAGTGGTCAACACATATAGGACCAAGTGCACACTGTGCCACAAAACTTGGCCACCACTTCACTTGCCAAAGTTTAGGCCACATGGTCAATCCTAAGTTTCCAATGTTCTTATTATGTCACCTTTTGCCTCGTGGAAAACCTAGGCTTGTTTTCACATACTCAGGCACTTCAAGCCACAATAAATTGTCATTACTCTTCGGCAACCCTTTTGTTCAAGTCTTTGAAAAAACATTGTTTAAGGCCACCCTAAACCATTTTCATTTAGGGGTGTCTAAAACTAGCTTTTTGGCAATTCGAGAAGAAAATGGTCAAAGTTTTATACTTAGTTTTAACCACTTGACCAATTCAAATATTGGAAAGCAAGGTCTTCTAATACTTTTCTTTGGACATCACACATTAAAACTAGGTCCCTCACTTGTCCAAGCTATGCTCTAATACAATAAAGGGCTTTTGGTTTCAAGATGCACCACTTTCCCAACCTTGATTCCATTAAAGAAGCTAGCTCTACTTAGACATTTAATAGCAAGGTCCTGCAGCAGTTCAAATTGAACATTTTCCATGGCAGCTAGGTCCACCACTTATCTAAGCTATGCTCTAATAGAGTAAGGGGGTTTTGGTTTCAAGATCCACCACTTGTCCAAACTTGATTTGGGAAGCAAGGTCCTATAATAGTTTGCTTTGGACATTCACCATTACAACTAAGTCCACCACTTCTCCAAGCTATGTTCTAATACACTAAGGAGGTTTTGGTTTCAAGGAGAACCACTTGTACGACTTTGTTTTTGGAAGTAAGGTCTTTACATAGTTCACCTTGGACCTTGGACATTGGATACTACAACTAAGCCCACCACTTGTCCAAGATATCCTCTATATATAGCCAAAGGGTTTGGGTTTCAATATTCACCACTTTTCCAACCTTTCTTCCATTAAAGAAAGGAGGGGCATTATAACTAGGTCCACCACTTGTCCAAGCTATGCTCTGATATAGAAAGGGGATTTTGGTTTCAAGGTCCACCACGTGTTCAACCTTGCAAGACTCAAGGGATACTTGGACATTGGAAAGCATAGTCCTATAGTAGTTGATAGGTGGCAGTGGGTATTACAACTAGGTCCAACCTATGCTCTCATATAGCAAAGAGGCTTTGCTTTCAAGGTCCACCACTTGTCCAACCGTACTTCCATTAAAGAAATGAGGGGCTACGTAAACATTGGCAAGCAAGGTAGCAAGGTCCTAAGGTGTTTCACCTTGGATATTGGGCATTATAACTAGGTCCACCACTTGTCCAAGCTATGCTCTGATAAAGAAAGGGGATTTTCGTTTCATCGGCAGCGCGGCGTGCAGGTAAAGAGTGAAGGTATGGGTGGTCTCCTTTCCAGGTCCACCACGTGTTCAACCTTGAAAGACTCAAGGGATACTTGGACATTGGAAAGCATAGTCCTATAGTAGTTGATAGGTGGCAGTGGGTATTAAAACTAGGTCCAACCTATGCTCTAATATAGCAAAGAGGCTTTGGTTTCAAGGTCCACCACTTGTCCAACCTTACTTCCATTAAAGAAATGAGGGGCTACGTAAACATTGGCAAGCAAGGTAGCAAAGTCCTAAGGTATTTCACCTTGGATATTGGGCATTATAACTAGGTCCACCACTTGTCCAAGCTATGCTCTGATATAGAAAGGGGATTTTTGTTTCAAGGTCCACCACGTGTTCAACCTTGAAAGACTCAAGGGATACTTGGACATTGGAAAGCATAGTCCTATAGTAGTTGATAGGTGGCAGTGGGTATTACAATTAGGTCCACCACTTGTCCAACCTATGCTCTCATATAGCAAAGAGGCTTTGGTTTCAAGGTCCACCACTTGTCCAACCTTGCTTCCATTAATATAGCAAGGAGGATTTGGTCTCAAGGTTCACCACTTGTCCAACCTATGCAAACCTTTTTCATGTTGTAGCATGATTTTTTGTTTGAAGAGTATTTTTCTATAACTATGGATTTAACAATGTAATCTTTTTACTTACAGGATGGACTTCGAATCTGGGGAGAAAGTACATATGATACTTGACAATGAAATTGTTGGTATTGGTTGTGTGTGTAGAACAGATCCAGATTCCACTTGTGGTGGTACAAAGATAGGGCTGGGAAATGTCTCCATACTAGTGGAGGAATTCTTGAAGGATGTGGTCCTACCTTTTCCTACAATGGATACTTCATCTCTCCAAGGCTCATTATGGAGTGTTGTTCGATGGTCAAAGCTTCTTTTGCAATCTTTTGTATTAAATGGGAACTTAATTGATCCACACGAAAGCTACAATGGTGATGAAGAACATGATCATTCTGATCCTCTAGTTACAGATGCAATACCTATGACAAGCCCATAATTTGAAGCAATGATTCGAGAGTCTTGGAGAAATCAGAGGGTCCTTTTAAAAGATGACACAATGATGCAAACCATGAATGAAGGGACCATCTTATATGTATTTCCACATGATTATGTCAACTTTCAGGAACTTGGTCCTGATTGTGTGGGTGTGGGTATTGAAAGAGAAAATGCAAGCATTGATGATGTGGTTGAAGTGGGTAGCATCACTTTGCTAAAGTGGCCCATCAAGCAGACAACAATGTTGAATGGGAGCCCATTACAACGCTTTGTTCCTGTTGATGGCATGCATGCTACATATGAGGATGTATCCAACGATGGCAATGTTGGAAAAAAACTTGATGGGAGTAATGTTGTCCAGTTGTCAAGGAAGAGACGATACACTTTCATGAACAGGACTCAAAAATCAAAAGCAGCACCAGCTTCGACTTTTTACCTTTCAAACAAATCAATTCAAAGGGTATCATGCATTGATTGTTGTGCACAAAAATGCTGCCAATTTGCAGATCGTGATATGGTGACAAGGTTACGACAACAATTTTGGGGAGAGTTTCAAAAATCACGCACTAATTATGTTTATGATGTTCTTTCTATATGTTATCAGAAAGATGAGAAGTCACGATACCAATTCAGGCTAAATGGCTCTATTGTTTGTTGTAGAGCATGGTGTGAGCTATATGGTGTGAGCTACATGGAATACCAAAGACATCATTTTATCGATACAAGGAGAACTTTGAAAATGGTGTGCGCCAATATGTACATGGGAACACATGTACATTGAGAAGGGGACTTCAACATACTAGTTTAGCAAGAGCACTACTAAATGAGTTTGTGGAAAACAACTCTGAGAAGATGCCACATAGAAGTAGAACACTGCTAGATGGCTCAAGAGAGACTCAATTGGTGATTCCATCAACATACAAACAAGTGGATATTTTATGTGAAATCAACACGACACTTGACCAAATGGGCTATGAGAAGAAGCTATCCCAATCTTCTTTTGGTAGAATTTGGAACAAAGAGTACCCACATGTCACTTTAACAAAGACGAGTGAGTTCTCTAAGTGCAATATTTGTAGCTCAATCAAGGCAAGGTTAGAAGCTAAACCTTCTCTTGAAGAGAGAGCTCTTCTCTTGAGGGAGAGAGAAGTTCACATGGCACAACAAAAGAGTTGCAGAAGCCTATATTATGCATGGCGCACGTATTCAGAAACTCAACCACAAAAATATGTATGCATAATCCATGATAAGATGAATCAAAAGAAGACTGCCATTCCTAGATTACGCATTGTTCCCAAGGGTGTGGATTCAGGATATAATCTGCAGGTGGCATTGATTGGCATGATCACTCATGGACATGGAGAAGGTCATTACGGACACTTTGTCTTGAATGGTTTGTGGCCAGCTGATCCAAATCTTACAATTGTCTCAATTGCTAATTGTTTACATAACCTCGAGAGGATAGATAAGCATCCTCTTGGTGATCTAGTAACAAATGGACTTCCAAGGAGCAATATTTCACTACTACATGCTTTGAACTCAAGGGATGCTTTGGACTACCATAACTTGAGTGATGGAAAAGAGCCCATTGTGCAGTCGTCAGAAATTGCAGAAGAGGAATTGGGGTCAACATTTCGCAGATTGCCAGAGAACTTGTTGCTACAATTGGATAATTGTGCAGGGGAAAACAAAAATCGATACTTATTTGCCTATTTGTCAATGCTTGTTGCAAGGGGTGTTTTCAAAACCATCCAGCTGGGATTTTTAATGGTTGGGCATACACATGAGGACATAGACGCCATGTTTAGTAGGATTTCAGAGAAGTTGAGAGTTACACAAACCTATACTTTGCCACATTTGATGGATACATTACGAAATAGCTCATCTTCATCTCCAGCTCCATTTTTTCTCACAAAGATCCCCGATTTCAAGCAATATTGTGATGGCTATCTTTGTGATGGACAAGACATACTTGTTGGACATTCCAAACCGCTTCAGTTCAGGTTCTTTATGCAGGATGAGACACCAATGATGCAATATAAGGCACATGTAGGTGTATCAAGTTGGAGTGGAAGTATTCGCCTTTGGAAAACAGACACAGAAGGCAAGCCAATGTTACCACATGGAGATCCACCTCTAGTACAAATGGCGGAGTATGTCAAGGCCCACGAAGAAGTCATTTTGGGGCTAAATAACTATATAAAATTTTGGAAAAATTTAGGGAATGGTTCAAGTATTCCGCGATATTATAGACCCGTGATAGATTATTGGAGTAAGGTAATTGAAGAGATTGGAAAAGCAATCATATCAGAGGGAGTCTTGTATGAAATGTTTTGGCCAAAAACTCAAGAATATTCTCACCTACAAAGCACTACAATGAATTTGCAACAAGGAGCAGAAAGATTCCTAGGCCTTGAAGAGTTGAACGATCATTTTTGTGGGCCTCAACGAGATAGGCCAAGGGAAGAGTTTGACCCTATGTCTGATGTGCACCAAGGTGACTTTCTTATGCTTGTTCCGAGTGACACAGAAATCTATCCAGTGTGGCTTGCAATGGCTTTATCTGACATTGATAATGAGCCTACATCACCAAACTACAGAAAACTCTTGATTCAATATTGGGCACCTTGCGCGAGAAAAAGTGGGATGACAGATACTCAAGCTTACAGTAATTGTTGGAAGGGTTATTGGGCTGTCAACTATAAGGACCCACAAGTGTGGGAAACTATAGATGCAATTGTTTGGTCCTGGAGACCCAACAAAGAAGGACCATTTTCTAGAATAAAGATTCCAGAAAGACATGCTCTAAAAGCCAAAGAAGGCCTCACTCGTGCACATCAGCCACACTTGGATCAAAGTTCAGATATGGTATCAAATATGGAGTAGAATTATGTGGAGCTTCTATTGTGACTATACTAGTCAATTTGTAAACAAAATCTTTTTTGTATCTTCCTTTGTTTTATGTAATTTATAGTTATTATTCAAATCCATGTGTTGTACATCCTCTTGACTTTTGGTGTTTATCAACACCACAATCCTATGAGATTTTCACTTTATTTACTAGCCACACACCTCAATTTTTCCCACTTTAAGTGGAAAATTCCCAAATTACATGAATTCGGTCGATTTGGAGATTCCCATAATGTGAGATTTTTACCAAAATACCTAATATGGTCTTTATGCTGTTTTCTTTTATTGTGGTGACGAATTCCAAGACTCTCTGGATGTCAATTCCTGCTGGCAACACCTCAAATAATTGTGTAAGTCCATCTTTTCCAAGAGAGATAGTGTTTTTGGATTTCTCGTGAACTCATTGAGTTCCTGCGGTATCATTGGCAGCTCTATGTCATTTCCTTCTGGGTCCTTGAACAGGCCTTGGCATATCCTGAGGTCATTTTCTTCCAGTAAGTTGCTTTGTAACCAAGTGGTAATGGGCTTGATGGTTCCTATTGGTATTACAAATGGCTCCACTTCATCTAGGTAATCTTTGTTGGTCATTCTTTTCTTATTTGTTGGTGACTTCGCGATTGCCATGGATCCTATTGCACTCAGTAGTCCAAAGTTAGCGTTCTTTACAGATTAGCTGATAAACTAAGTTTTAACTATCCAATTGATTTGAAAATTGAATGATGATAGCCTATGACATGTACATCACAGCTATGGGCTTTTGGTACACAGATGGGTAGAATGTCCTGTAATGATGAACAAATGTTGTCCAAATGGCTTGAAAATTGATATGTAGGCTTCTTGTAGCATGATGGTCCCATTGATGATGTAAAGCTTTGTTTAGTAGGTCAATATGACTCTGGAGACATACTACGTGTAGGATGTCTTCTTTGCTCAGAATTGCATGAAATTTGTCAGTATGATAGGGCATAGCTTGTAGATCATCCCCTTGGTCTTAGATTTGAATTTGGATAAGTTTTGAGGATAGGAAGACCATTTCTAGTGTTTAAGACTCTGAAAATGTATATCTCTGGAGCTATGAGGCCAAAAAATGATCTGTTTGGCTGGAAACTTGGTGGGTGGGCTTGTATGAATGTGATAAACATGTATGAAGGCCAAAAAGTCCATCTGGATGTCATTTCAAGCTTAGAGACATACTACGCGTAGGATGTCTTTTTTCATGATTTTGTAAGTCTGGCTTCACAGTTGGATTTGACATGCTATGAAGAGTGTGTGGTTCAAGTTTCACTGGATTTGAATCATTTTTGATAGGCCTGTGACCATTTCTTGCCTCTATGCTCTGACTTTGCATTTTTTTAATGCAAAAGAGGTCAACTTTTGTCCAAATGGGGTGAAACTTGAAGGATAAGCTGTAAATGACATGTAGAAGCTGTGTGTATGATTGAATATGAGTTGGGTGCCCAAACATGGCTTTGAGACATCCTATGCATAGGATGTGTCCTGTGCATTTTTTTGTAACCAGTCCTACTAACATGTGCATATGACCTCCCTAAGTCCCTTTGTGCTTTATTTCAATTCAAAAAATCAAATGGTTAGTTAGAGACTCCCTTCTTGGCTTTTGGAGTCTCAGAGGTGATTTCTGACTTTTGGAGCGCTTTTTCGCGATGAAATTTCTTGATGATGACCAGCATAGCTCTATTATCCCTTGGGGAGCCTTGCCCTATGATTCTTGTTGGTTTTGGCTTCACTTGAGCTTCGTTTGGCAATTTGTCACTCTGGAAGTGCCCATGATTGCGTTTGCATGCCTTTGATGATTTGTGGTGGTCTACCACCATAGGACTTGGTTGTTGAAGGCCTTGGTAAGCCGCTCACAAAGTTTGGTTGCAAATGGACGTCTCGCTTGGCCGTGAGAGCCAAGTGACGCTTTGCATTTCCGATGTTGTTTCTGAAGCTTAGGCCTACTTTGGGTCACCTTTTGGCCATGTAGCCCATATAGCCTTGTAGAGCTCGTTGAGAAGCGCCTACCCATGAGTTTTGGTATGATTCAGGTTACTTTTGCCGGATTTTCTCTTTGTGGCTTCTTGCAGGGCTTGAGAAGTTAGGGTTTTTCCCGTTGCTTTCTTGCCTCCTTTGGGCATCCAGGATTGGTCTCCTAGGCTAGGGTAAACCTCCTATGAAGTCTTGTTGGTATTGGGTTAGCCGCTAGGTGGTTATCTATGCTCACAGGTTTCTACCCTGCAACACTCGTCGGAGTTCTATGCTAGTTTTGGTGACAAAACATCACATATACATGAAGAGCATAAGGTGTTGAGTCTACCTCTCATGTCTAGTAGTCGTCGGATGACTGTGTGCGGCGTATCGGTTGATTTTTCCGTTTTACCAATATTTTGTCCAAAAATTGGCTATTTTTACATATATACACACACTTATCGGCCCCAATATGATGTTTGGCCTCATATCTCTGTAGATTAATGTTGTACAAGGGCATATGTACTTTGGTTAGTCCAGAAAATTTCACAATCAAACATAAACCCCTCAAAAATAGTCAAAACATGCCCTTTTTGCTACTTTTTACTATCATTGGGTTCACATTGAGAATGCCTCCCCCCCTCCTAATTGGAGTCCTACCGGACGACAAGGTATCGCCTCGGGGTATGTGTAGTGCATGGGTTAAAAATGTGCTAATGCTTGCCTTGTAATATGGCCCTACCTGATGCATACTCGGTCAATGCATCTTAAAATTAATGTTGTGCGAGAGGAGGGAATAAGCAAGATGCTTATTGGCATTCGACGTCAAGGTTTCCTCTTTGTTGTTGGTTTGCTTGGCAGATTTTCTTTGCAATTAAAAGTTGTAATTCTTCTGCTCTTTGTTTGATCGTCTTCTTTGTGAAGGTTCCCTGGTGTTCCGCTACTGTAGGAATGACCGTTGTGGTCTCCGTGGAGAGAATTGTCGTTTCTGATGTGGCCATACTCTTTGTCTCTTTTGCTTGCCATTTGTAGCTTTGTTTTGGAGACGTTAGTAGGTTTATGGCTTCTTTTGTGGTCGTTATTGCGATTCTTTTGATCGGTATCCACACAGATTGATTTGCCCTTGTTTGTCTAGCTGCTGGTTTTTCTTGTACTGAAGGGAGTTCCTGTAGCATTGCCTTGGGGATCCAAATGCGTTTCTCATGTAGTTGGCGATTGAGCATGTTTTTCGGTATCCATATATGTTTGATGACCCTGTTTGGTTTTTGTGTAACCTGGTTTTTCGGAGGCTATCTGCTATTACACTGTGATTTGTAGGCTCGTTCACGTAGATCCATACTTGTTGTTTGCTTATTGTTGCTGACTTTGATCTATTCTATGTCGCCTGTGATATCCCATTTTTTTACTGAAGACAGTTGGCTATTTCCTGTTTATCTTGCGTAGGTATCTTTTGTTGGTTAAGTGGCACCCATCTATGTTTCTCTTGATCAAGGGATTGTAGCACCATTAGCGGGTTCTACATGGTTGTCTGAGCAAAGGCTACCACTTGGTGTTCATGTGCTTGTTGAATTTTGAGTGTATTTGAACTCCAATCTATCTGCACATTATATTCTTTCTACCATGGTTCTCCCAACAACATTGGGTGTAGTGTGCTCGCATTCTTGACCACATAAAACTTGTGGGGATAAAAATTCTGATGTACTTGTATATGCAATATCGTCCAGCCCAATGTGATTCATGAATTTGAGGTACTACTTTCCAGTGCTGTTGAGTAGGATGGAGTTGATCTTCGAGCTGGAGCTTATTATATAATTTGCAAGAAATCGAATTTTCTTGAGCTCCAGAATCAAGCAATGTCGTCGATTCAACTTGATTACTACCCACTTTGATTGCCATTATTGGTTCCACTATGTCTTCACCAAAATTAGTTAATCGAATAGCATTTATTTGTAACGGTGATCCACTTTGTTGTTGTTGTTGTAGAAGCCTTCTTTTTGCAATGTGTTCTTGTGCTTCTGCTTGTTCTTCTTCTGGTACCCTCTGTTTATCCTTCATCCGTTGTTTTTCTTGATGGATTTGTTGAAGCATATCCTGTGTTAGTGGTAAATGATACTTTTTTAACCGACACCCACTAATCCAATTTGGCATTTCTTCTCCTACCAATGTAGCAAGTTTGACAGCTCCGTTTTGTGATAAGTCACTAATCACAAAGGGTCCCATCCCTCGCTTTTTAAGTTTCTTGGCATGTTGCTTCAAAGTGTAAACAAGTACATAATCACTTGTTTTGAAGTCTTTTGTACGCACATGCTTGTCAAAAAATTATTTTTGTCTTCTCTTCTTAGCGTAGATCGAAGCTACAACTCTCAGTCAAAGTTCATCTAGCTTTTCAAGATCATCTATTCTTGAAGAGAGTTCATGGCATGTCTATTCTAAGCGTTTCGCTACTCGTAGAGTTGGAATTAAGAACTCTATGGGTAATATAGCATTTAGTCCAAACACCATGTTGTATGGTGTGGTTCCGATTGTGTTTTGTAAGCTACCCTGTATGCCCATAGTGTTGAGTGTAATTGTTGATCCCAGTCTGTCCTTGATTCTGATACAATTTTAGTCAAAACAGTGCATAGGGTTTTATTTGTGGCCTCAGCTTGTCCATTTTCCTGTGGATGATATGGAGCAGATTTCTTATGTATGACCATGAATTCCTCTAGCAGGTATTCAATGACTTTATTAAGAAATGTGTTCCTTCATCACTGACAATTTCTATTGGTAATCCGTATCGTACAAAGACATTCTCATACAAAAATTGTGCAGTGGTTCTTGCGTCTGCTTTTTGTGTTGCTTTGGCTTCCATCCATTTTGTGAGATAGTCCGTAGCCACAATGATATATTGGGTATGGGTGCGATACGCAGGGGGTGAAATAGGTCCCACAAAATCAATTCCCCATTTTGCAAATGCCTGTGCTCCCATCATTGGCCATAGTGGCATCTCATCTCTCTTTATCGGCACCTTAGTGCGCTGACATGCGTCACAATGCTTTACAAACTCCTGAGCATCCATGTATAATGTAGGCCACCATATTCCTGTAGTTAAGACAATTTTTGTTGTCTTATCGCCTGAAAAATGGCCTCCACTTATTCCTCCATGTGCGTGTTCTAGAATTAGAAGGTATTCACTTTCACTTGCACAGATTCTAAGTTGGTTTTCCTTTCCTCGCTTGTAGAGTTGATTTTCAATTAAATTAAAGTCTCGAGCCTCTAACTCTATAGCCCTTTTTTGCGCTTTTGTTATTTTTTCAGAAAATGTCCTTGTTGTTAAGAAATCAATGATATATTGACTCCATGCAGGAGCAATGGTTACGTGAAACAATGTCGCGTGATCCACCGATCGTTTGGCACTACATATAGTACAATTGTTAACATAAGCATGTGTGTCAGCATACATAGTTGGCCAATAAACTCCTAGTTGTTTCAATCTTTGGTGTGTTTTCATTGTGAACAATGAAATACAGTCTTGGATGTGTGCTTCTTCAAGATAAAACTAGAATTCCTCCGGATTTATACATAATCGTAGAATTTGGTCCAAGCCTAGATGGTACAGTTGTCATGCAATCAACTGAAAGTTTTTTGTTTGTCAAAATATTTGTTGTTTGGATCTGTCTTCCTTGTTATCAAATCTACCTCCAAAGGAAAGAATGCTAACAATTTCTTGAGACCATTTGAGTATCATTTCAATATTGAAAAGATAAGCATCAGGTATATCATCATCTACTCCTTCAGAAGCTTCCCCGTTTTGTAGCCTTGAAAGATGATCCGCACGTAGATGAGTTTTATCTTTTTTTACTACCATTGTGAAGTCAAACACTAGCAATATAATAAACCATCGTACAATTCTCCCAATATTGCATGGTTTATTTACTAGCTACAAAAGAGCTTGATGATCTATAAAGAACACATATTTGTTTGCAAGCAAGTAATGCCGAAATTTCTTTATAGCATAAATCATTCCTAATCCCTCTCTTTCAGTGGTGGTGTAGTTCTTTTCTGCACTATTTAGCTGTCGAATCACATAACAAACTAGGAAATCCATTGTCCTGTCTCCAGGTTGAGCCAGAATACTCCCAATTGCGTATGCAGATGCATCAATGTGAACATGGAATATCTTTTCCCAATCTAGTGCTTTTGGTACAGGTTCTGGAACAAGGTTTTCCTTCAGCTTTTGGAATGAAGTTTCACACTCCTCAATCCATTCAAAATTGACTAATAAGCGATATAGTGGTTGTGCAATGACCACATACATATATATGAATCTTCGATAGTATCCGCAGTGTCCCATGAAATATTGTACTTGTTTGGCATTAGTAGGCCTGGGAAAGTCTGCTATGAGTCTAATTTCAGTGGTTATGCTATTTCTTGAGATAATATGTCCTAAGATGCGGCCTTGTCTTACCATAAAAATGCACTTTTCCGGGTTGAGACAGATTCGATATGTTTTGCACTTCTCAAATAGTCAATGTGTTTTTCTCAAATAAGAGAGTGGACACAGAGATCATCCATATATATTTCCAAGAATATTCTCAGGTATTCTTTGAACGCATGAGTCATTAACCTTTGGAAGGTGGCTGGGGCATTGGTTAGGCCAATTTAAAGTCATAACTCTATACGCATATATTCCCTACTTTGTGGCAAATGCTGTTTTGTGTTGATCCTCTATTGCAATTGCCAATTGGTTATACCCTGAAAACCCATCTAAAAAGGAATAGGCCCGTTTTCTTGCTACCCTCTAAAGCACATATTCTGTGATCGATAAGGGATAATTATCCCTTATTGTGGCTGCGTTCACCTTTTTGAGGTTCACACACACACACACACACACACACACACACACACACACACACACAGCTTTCCGTTCTTTTTGGGGACAACCACAATGGGTGACACCCAATCTGTATGCTCGATTTCATAGATGAATTCAGCATCCATCAGCTTGTCAATCTCTTCTTTGATTCGTTTAGCAAATGTGTCATTATATGTGTAAGGACGCTGTTTTCTCGGTTTGGCATCTGATTTCAAAGGAATTGTATGTTGGCATATCGACGGATCAACTCCTTTGAGGTCTTTGTAGAACCATGCAAACACATCTTTATACTTCTTGAGAAGTTGTGTTAGCCTTTCTTCTTCTTCAGGCTCTAAATCAGTTGTTATGTAGAAAGGCTGAGGCTCTTCGCCTGGCGCAGTGAGGTCTATCCGTTTTGCATTTTTCGGCCCATCCTAAGATTCCTGATTTATTCTTTCCCTTACTGGTGGTGTCATTATGATTTTTCTATCTTGGATGGTGAATTTTTGATAGTGGGATGGTACATTCATGTTCCCTTTTTCTGAATCCTCATTACCTTCACTTTCTCCTTCAGTAGTCCATACCTCTCGTAACAACCGTTTGAGTTCTTGGTATTTCTTTTTACGCTCCATTTTGGTTCACTCTGAATCTTTTGTCTTTTTCTGTTTTGATTGTTGAGATTTTTTTGATTTTGTTTCTGCTTTAGTTTTCCGTGCTTGTTTTATTTCCTCATGTGTCCTTTCCCTTCGAACTCTTGAGAATCTCCCTGATATTTGGTCTTTTCCTGGGCATCAGGTTTTCTCTAATCTTGTTTTCTGCTCTTTTTCTTTTTATAGCGTTCCTGACGTCTAGGGTGTTGATTTGCAAAATCATAAAACTTGATATCTGCGGTTGTCTCCCCACGCTCGCTTGAGCTGTCTGAACACTCGTTGTCTGCATGGTTACTTAATTCCAGATACTCAAAGGAGCTATAAAACTCTTCTTGTTCTGGTGAGTCTACATACTCATCTCCTACTGGTATAAGGTTTACCATGTAATAGGGTAGCACATCATAACCCTCCTTATCGCAAAATTTTGTCATTGGGCTATCTGTAATGGTACAGACATCCAATGTTGCTAGTATGTGTTTCCATTACAGAGGTTCTAAGGCATCTTCAAGAAAAGGTTCCGGAGTGTAATCCTTGTCTTCAATAGCTCTTTCAGAGATGCATTCCTCTCTTTTTAGGCTTCCACAATGTGAAGCTCCGCACATCCATAGCTCTTTTTTCCGCCCTAACCATGTTGGGAGTTCGGACCCTGCCAATGTAGCCGAGTCAAACTCTTCCACTGGTGTCTGGTTCACATCCTTGTAACTATGGTCTTTTAGGTCTATTTTGGTTGTAGTCTCCCCACGTCTAAGGTATATGTGGTCATAACCCCAATCCTGGACCATCTTTAATCGTCTCATGAATGGTCTCCCCAAGATGATCTCGTAATTTTTCTTTTTGTCGAAATCAACTATTGCAAATGTATGCTCATACTCGATTCCGCAAGAGGTGACAATTACTTTTTATAAGAGTCCTAGAGGCTTTTCCATGAACCAATTTTCCAGTTGCAATTTCATTCTGGTATCTCTCAAAGCCGGTTTCCCCCATTTTTTCCAAATTTCTTTGGTGGCAATAGAGACTCCCGCTCCACTGTCAAGAATAGCTTTGGATACTACTCCCTGAAATTCTACTGGTAGTGTGGTATTTCCATCTTCTCCCTTGCAATATTCTCCAACCTTGTTTAAAGGTAGAGGCCTAGTGTTTAGTTGAGGCTTGTCCAATTCTCTGATTCCTTCTTGAAGCTTCGATGTAGGGTCTTTAACTCCAAATTATTCTAAGCATTTGCCTACAATTGTCCACATATTTGGTCGTAACCTCAAGAGTTCGGCTAATGTGATTTTGCATGCCACAGGTGTGGATAATAACTCAATCAACCCTTGTGAATCCATAACTCTGTTAGGAGAATGTTTTTGAGATGGGATTTCTCTCACCTCAGACTTAGCTTCATACTCCCCTAGGTAGGAGGGTAGAGGTTTTAGCGAGTCTGGTTGGCTATGCCCCAAACTAATTGAACCCTGGTCTCCCCCTTGTGAATGCATATCAAAGTTTGTTTGTGCTCTTGCCTCAAACTCTTCAATGGGAGGTAAGATCTCATTTTTTTCCTTTCTAGTGTGTTGGCGGATACACCGTGACGGACGTCAGCACAGCGAGAACTCACCTAACAAGATTTGTCAGCTAAGGATGAAGCTTGACCTGCAGGTGCGTGAAAGCAAGCATAGGGTGTCAACCTACACTCAACCGACTCTCGACTAATTCCTACAGAGGTCTCTACCCAATGTCTAAGCTACATCCTTCAGGAGTGCATAAGAGGAGATTTCCTACAACGCTTCCAAGAGCCAAATACCCATGAAACGTCCTCGAAACGCCACATAACTTGAAGGAGACCCTACTAAAAACAATAGGTCTCTCTCTCTAAGGTCCATGAACCAAAATCCTAACCCTAAACACCTGGTGCAAAATCACGTAGGATGTCTGGTCGAAATTTGCAGGTCACACGGACGTCAGCACAGCGAGAACTCGCCTAACAAGATTTGTCAGCTAAGGACGAAGCTCGACCCATAGGCACATGGAAGCAAGCATAGGGTGTCAACCTACATTTGACCGACTCTCGACTAATTCCTATAGAGGTCTCTACCCAATGTCTAAGCTACAGCCTTCAGGAGTGCATAAGAGGAGATTTCCTACAACGCTTCCAAGAGCCAAATATCCATCAAACGTCCTCAAAACGCCATAGAACTTGAAGGAGACCCTACTAACAACAATAGGTCGCTCTCCCTAAGGTCCATGAACCAAAATCCTAACCCTAAACACCTGGTGCAAAATCACGTAGGATGTCTAGTCGAAATTTGCAGGTCATTGTTTCCAAAAACTAAAGTGCCTAATGTGTAGCTCTACTCAATGCAAACGCGTGGATATGCTGAAATGCAAAAACGGATAATGTATGCTCACCGAATCACCAGATGAAGCTCGTAGGTCGAGCTCGCAAAACCAGACCGTACACCCGCAATGTAGGTATTGGCGCGTAGCTCTCATCGGGGGCAACATGCTGCACTTATCCACACTCGATTCCGACCACCGGTGCATGCGTAGCATCAAGATGAAACTCTCACTCTCTCTCGTACACAGTACGCTCACTCACAGACAAAACTTTTTTGAAAATGACAAAAGGTCCTTTCATTAAGGTCAAAAGTGGTATAAATACCTTACAATCTCAAACCCTAATGTTCCAATTTAACCATCTACTCAATCTAAATGTCAAAAATAGGATACAATCTGGAAGCTTCTGCAAGCCCCACTATTTACAAAGGTGAAATGTCAATTTTTCTCAATTAAAGAATAATTACAAAAATAATATTCCGTCGAGCAATCATTCTCTGTAGGGTGTGTCCAACTGCTAACACTCCCCCCCTCCTAGTTCATGTCGTCCCCGACATCGAACTTGAGCTGCTTCTTCAGTGGAGGCTTTCTTGCATCTTTAGAAGGGACTCATATCGCGCATGCTAAGCCAATAGCGTCGGGCCGAATATATCTGTGCTGATGGTGAAGAAGCCGGTGTACAAGGCTTCTTCAAAGGCCTGAAGGTGATAAGAAGGCAGAAACATGATTCTCTGATAAAGCGCGTGTATCACCTCGTGAGAATACTGAGCAAACAGATCGTATGCACATCTGTATGTATCTTGAAAGAAAAAGATATTGTATGTCGCTTGGCCTGGTTTGAAGGTTTCGAAGACTGCCAAAAGGGTTTTACATATTTTTCTCATCATGATGCAAGATAGGTCAGGCGAGCCAGTGAACAATTTGATGGCTCCCGTTAGGGTTTTCACCATGTATTGCTCACTCATTCTCTCGCCTGCCTTCAAGCCTGGCAGCTTCGGGTAATTTAGCCAAGTGGGTTGGCTTCTCTGCAACAGCTCGTGGGCTTTCCATGTCCTCATCCTTGGTAGAGGGCAGAAACTGAGGTTATCTCTGATCACTTTAGGTGCCTCTACCAGATGGATTAAATATTGAGGATATTTTGTGAGCCATGCCTTTCTCCACTTGGGTTGAGAATCCACTATCAGCTTGACCCCTTCAGGTTTGGAGATATCTGCTTTGTACAATGGCAATGTTGGCTCCTCTTTGATTCGTTTGTTGATCGCAGCAGCTTCATACTTTAGCAAAGGATATGAGAGAGATGGTTGTAGCCATTCACGCCAAAGGTTACTGGCATTTATCTTCTGAATGGTCATCGACTTAAACACCCTCTGCTCCCACTCCAATGCTTTTATGGATGTGTATTTTACTACCGCTTCTAGGGCCTTTTGCAGCTTTTCTTCTTCTTCTTGTGTCAGATCCTAGGGTTCTTGTGAGGGTCCCACAAGGATTTCCTCTTGCATGATGGTGTCCACTGGATCTGACACATTCTCTATGTTGATCCCCTCCATTGCGGTTGGCCCAGTGCTAAACTGTTGCTCTTCCATTTGCTGCTGGCCTCTCAACTCTTCTATCTGCTTCTGAAGTGTCTTCTTTTCCTCTTCCGCTTGCTCTCCCATGTTTACTAGGAGGTCATTTAGATCTGCATTTATTTTTTCCACCTCCTCAAGCTTCCTCTTGATGGCTTCGTTTTCTGCTTGCCATCTCTGAAAATCCTCATCCATCTTTATTTTTACGGCTTCTAGCTCATTTTGCATGGCTTTGTTCTCTTCTTCCAGGCGGTTTTGCATTACCATAGATCCCTCAGCCAGCATCAGTCTCTGCCTTTTCTCTAATGTCAACTCCTTTTGGAGCTCCTTCATTTGTTCTTCATAGAGCTCATTCTTCGAAGTGGTGCCAGTTGAGTTAGCAGCTCGGACTCGGGCCGGAGATGCTCTTAGCCTTTGGATGGTCTTATCTTTTACTTTAATTTGATCTTTCAGCTCTATTACCTCATCCTGGCTTGCCTCGTGTTCTATCTCTGCCTTTTCTTTGGCATTCCTCAGTGTTTCCACCTCTTTGAACTCTTCAGCAAGTTGTAGAGTCAGGTTGTCCCTTTCTCTCTCTGCATCTGTCAATGACTTGCCAATTTTCTTGTATTCTTCTTCTGCTCTTTGAAGTTTGTTTTTGGCTACTTGATTTTGCCGTTCCATCTCCTGGCATCTTTGTAATGCCGCGTCCAGACTGGCTTGCATCTCTTTTTGTTTCTCGATGTTCTCTTGGCCTTGTCTTTGCAGTGAGTCCACTTCAGATTTGATAAGAACTTCATTTGTCTTGAGAGTATCAATCTCACTCTCAGTGGCCATTGATCTTGCCCTGAGCCCGGTTAGCTTTTGCATCACCACATACCAATCATTGGTAGGTGGCTATAGGTCCACTGTATCCGTGGCCATCTCTTTCAGTTCTACCAACCGAAGGCTCTGCATTTGTTTCTTAGTCTTTGTGCTTGTCAACCCAAAGGCTACCGTAGCTACCTCTTCTCGAGAGTAACCTGCAGCTAGTAGATCAAGAAATATTCTGAAATTTCTTCCCTCTGGCTCTGGCTGCTCATCTTTGGGCTTATCTTCTTCTTTTTGCTCTTCCTCTTTGGCCTTCTCTTGCTTGGAATCTTCTTGTTCATCCTCCTTTTGTTGGGTTTTTGGAGGGCTAAGAGGAGGTGGTGATGGTGGTGGGCTGGATTCCCTGCCTGATGGTGGAGTTGCTGGCTTCTTCTTGAAATCTCTGTCCGCCTTGGTTTTTCTCTCTCTTTCTTGGCCTTCCTACTCTTCTAGTAGCTGCCGTCGTACTTCGTCCACTTCTTCTTCCTTAAAAGGGACATTCGGGATATTTTCCATTGTAGCATCTAAAATCTCAAAGTTTTTGATGTAGTCTTCAAACCGATCTCGGTGCACCCTTCGAGATGATCCCGATATGGCTTCCAGGGATGGCTTCCACAGCTCGCTTAGATCTCCCTTGAGTGCTCTTTCAGCTCTGAAGCTTTCCATTAGTCGTTCTAGCCGTGCCGCTTTCTAGGACTTGGTTTCTTTGATCGGCACTTGTAGACTTTCTTTCTTTCCTTTCTTCGACTCTGGCGTCTCTTCTAGCACGGTCTCTAACCGGCGCTTCAAACGTGTGGCTACTTTGGGTGCCCTGGGTGGTTCTTCTTCTTTATCTTCTTTCAGCTTTAGCCAATCATTCTGTGAGGGAGGTTCAAGCCAGTTTCCCTTGGCATGCAGTGCTCCATAGACCACTTTTGTTATTAGCTCACCAGGTACAATGTAGGTGGGATTTTTGTTGCCCATCTTCACCAGGTGTCATGGATGTAAGCAGCATAATTGATCACTTTCGGTTTGCTCTTCTGCATTGCCCAGGTGAAGGTGGTAGCAATGGCTCCAGGTGGCATTCTGTATTTTTGTGGCCTCTTTGTACACATGTGGAAGTATTGGTTGTAGAGTTGGCTCATGATAGCCACCTTTGAGTTTGCAATATCTTCAAATGTGTAGTTGTTCTTCTTTTCTGAGTAGACTTTGACTTCGTCTCACCTCTTTGTCACACTCTCCTTTGTTTGAGATGTCTAGTGCGGTTGCCACCACCCTCTCTAGGATGACAATCATGGTATCTGGCTTGCCTTGCAGATCAGTGACTCGGACCACTCCATCTTCTTTGATAGTGGTTACAAATTCCCATACTCTTTTGATGTCAATCCCACCTGGCAAAGCTTCAGAGTAGTTGTGTAGATCCAGCTTTTCTAGGTAATCTCCCATCTTGCTTCTAACAAATTCATTAAGCTCCTGTGGTATCATGGGTAGCTCTACTACATTTCCTTCAGGATCTTTGAATACGCCTTGGTAGATTTTCAAATCTTTGGACTCTAGCAAATGATCCTATATCCATGTGCTTGTGGGATTCAGAGTTCCTTCTGGGATCACAAATGACTCCACTTCTTCTAAGTAGTCTTTTATTGTCATCCTCTTCTTCTTTGCAGGTGATTTTGCGGCTGCCATTGATCCTGTTGCACTCAGTAGTCCAAAGTTAGTGTTTTTTCCATATTAGCTAATAAACTGAGTTTTAATTATCCAAATGACTTGAAAATTGAAAATAAAGCTCAAAAGGAACTAGGGAAACTCTACATGTGCTCACAGTAGCTTTCTGGCTAAAAATTATCATTTAGACATCCTACGTGTAGGATGTCTAACTTGTCTGTTTTTGATGAAACTTGGTAGGCTGGTGGTCCTTGACCTTTGCAACATGGCTATGTAATTGGAATTGGGTTTGGGCATCAAAAAGTGCAATTTTGGGCCGATTTAGGCTTTAGGGTCACAAATTGGGTAGTATGTCCTCAACAGGTGGCAAATGATATTCACATGGGTTGAAAGTTGATATACAGGCTTCTTGCACCATGTTCATGGCTCCCATGAAGTCAAATCCTGCACAGTAGGTCAAAATCACACTGGAGATATCCTACGCATAGGATGCCTATTTCATCAAAATTACTTGAAGTTGGTTCTGGCGGTAGCTCTTGGCATGTGGAACATGGCCCTGCTCTTGGATTTTGATTTGGACAAGAATTGGTGTTGGTAAAAGCATGTGTAGTGGGTTTAGGCTCAAAGAGTGCATCTTGGAGGTGTTGGGGTCCAAATGTGATGAGAATGGCTTGAAACTTGATATATGAGCTTAGGAAGGTGTTATAAATATATCTGGAAATCAAAAATACCATCTGGGGGCCAAATTGATCATTTAGACATCCTATGCGTAGGATGTCTATTTCATCATTTTTCACATATGTTTGCGGATCGCCGCGACGGACGTCTATAGCATAGCTCTCAAGCATCAACATATTTATCAATACAAGGGAAGCGACCAGGATGAGGCATGGAAACTCACTAGGGTGTCAATCCTAATGAAGTGAACTCGATGAGATGAAACTACTAACTCTACAAGAAAATCAACTGCGCTATCGCCAAGTAATCTGCCTATGTCCTTCTACACAGCTCTACAGCCGTCACGCCTGCTTACCATGCAAATCTATTCAGAATCGCACGAAACTTGAAGGGAAGCTACAGGGGACTATCAGGAACATATCCTATCACTGTCATAACATTCTGGAGAGGTACAAAGATCGCGATCGTTCGTCCCGAAGTCAGCAAAAATAGCAAACAGATGATCCCAATGGGTCGTTTTAGGGTCCCTAAAGCCTCTCCTAGGGTCAAAACAACATAAAATACGCATACAAGCACTCAAAACATCGATTTAAGGTCTCAAACTCGCAGTTGAAAACCTACACCGAATCGTGAATGATTACACTCAAATGGAAGATCAAAGTAAGAGGAACACAATGCAATAGATGAATCTGAATTTGGATTACCGTAGCCACAGTAGTGAAGATTACAAGTTGGAGAAAGAAGAAGCTCTCAAACGTACGCTGTCTTCTCAGTTTCTCATAAAAAGGATAATGTTTAAACTTAAAAAATTGACCTTTATAGTTTAGGTCTTTACAAATGGCTTGTCCGGCCAAAAGCTCCTAAACTTCTAATTGGCTCTCTAATATACAAATGCTCCCAGAAAAATAATCATAAATTCTTTGACAAGTCCTCGGCTTAGAGATGCTCTCTTACAAAAGAATTTTACAAAAGTTTCTCATAAAAATGTGACCCTTCTCTGGAAACCGCCGTTTTGTCGCTTCGTCCGCCAAACACTCCCCCCTTCCTTATCCTTGTACGCCCTCATGCATGTTCAGTGCTTTGGTCGTTGATCGGGCTCCAATGAAGCAAGTGTTGCTGAAAAGCTTCGTGTGTGAAGGACAGCTTCCAGGGCTTCTTGATGCTGTCTGAAAGGATTTTCACTTAAGGTGTGATGGTATGCTATGTACCGTGCCTTGAGGTCCTTCACCATAGGATGGAAGATCCTTGAGTCAATTTCAAAGACACCTGTGACGAAGGCCTCTTCAAACGTCTCCAAGTAGTGTGAAGGTAGGTACATTAGCCTTGAGTACATTGCCATCAAAATGTGTCGTGGCGACGAATCCTGGAGATTCCAACAAATCCCTATATGCCCTTCCAAGAACACATTCCACGGATGATCGTCGCCTTCAGTTTCTTTAAACACCTGGATCCAGGTGATGATCATCTGGGCTATCTTTACTAGCATTTGACAGGCCACGTCGGGGATATCCCGCAGCAAGGTGATTGTCAAATTCAAGGTGTTGACTACATACGCTACTGTAGGAGGCTGCTGCACTGTCAAGACTGGGTAGTTTAGCTTTTGCTGCCTTGAGCCTTTCCATGTGACAAAGTCTTTCCAAGTGCGTCTTCTAGGGACTGGGTAGAAAGTAGGATCTATTTGAATATGCTGAGGAGCATTGTGGTAGTTGGTTAGATCCTATGGTCATTTGTCCAACCACTCTTGCCTCCACTTTGGGTGGTCGTCGAAGCATCTGTGCTTCTTCAGCTGTCAGTGTAATACCTTCGTAACCCCCATCTGTGTTTCGTGGCAAGGCCGGCCGCATCTTCTCCTTCCATAGAATTGCCTCCTGGCATATCAAGGGGAATGGTAGGTACTCATGGCCAAACCCCTCCACCTACTCTTCTGGCTGTAAGTAGGCCAGGGCCGCTGACTCCATTATCTTCTGGCTCTTCTGGATGTAAGTAGGCCAGGGCCGCTGACTCCGTTATCTTCTTTTCATAGAGCATGTAATCCTTTGCTGGTCCCTCTGGCATGTCCTTAATGCTTTCAGTGGGCTCATCTCTAATATCCAGATTTGGCTCTGCCGATCCGTGCTCTTGTTCTCCTTGGTGTGATGTTTCAGGCAAATCAGGTATTTCTTGTTTGGACAGCAGTTGTGGTTGCACCTGGGCTTTGTCTCTTCTGATTTGTTGGTGAAAAATCAAGTCTTCTTTTTCCTTCAATAGTGTGTCTCCAATCTGCTTTTGAGTCTCTAACTCGGCCCTTGCTTGTGCAAGTTGTTGTTCCAGATCTTTTACCTTTTGCTCGTTGGCCGTCATCTGGGCCATCATTCCTGATAATAGCAGCTGCCTCCGAAGTCTTTCTTGCTCTAGATCCCCTTTCAGCGCCGCTAGGGTGTTCACTGCTATGGCATTGTCTGATGTGGAGACCAATGCTACAGCAGGTTCCTGGTTTGCCATCAAGGTTGTCAGAGTACTTTTGACAGTGTTGTAAGAACTGTTAACTCTCTAAAACCTTGTGCTTTTGTAAGCAAGGTGCTCCGTGGCTTTCTGTACCCTTGCTGTCAATTCATGGCATTCTTTTTCCTTGGTGGTCAAATCTGTCTTGACGTCCACCAAATCTCTGATTAGAGACTGAGCCTGTTGTCGCTCAATGTCTCTTTCCTTTGTTGTGAGCTCCAGTCGTGCCCTCAGGCTCTCTAACTCCTCTTGCCCAGATGCTTGCTTTTGGTGGGCCTCCTGTACCTCCTTTTCCTTTTCTCTCAGCACCACGTGCTGGCATTGGAACTGTCTTTCTGATTCCTTTAAGGTTTGCCTGTAATCAAAACCAACAATAGCCTGACAGGCTTCGTGGTATCCGATTGCTTCCATAGGAGGTATAAACTCTTTTTGCGAGGTTGAAGGAGGAGGAGTTGGTGGTTTTTTGGTTGGTGGAGAAGGAGGAGGAGGAGGAGATTTCAGCGAGGGAGGAGGTGGTGATTTAGGCGAGGGAGGAGGTGGGCTTTCTACTTCTTGTACATGCCTCTTTTTGGAAGCATCTTCCCTTGGCTATGAAGCAGACGCTTCCGCTTTTCTTTTCTTTAAAATCTTGATGATCCTTTGGCGTGTCAAATCCGCCGCACATCGCGCTTCCACATTCCGTTCTCTTTGGGTTTTCTTTAATTGCTCTGGTTGGTTTGTGTCATCAGCTGCATCTTTGTCCTTCGTTCCTTCAGTGGACTGCGAAGAAATGTCCACTTCTACAGCCTTTTGTTCCGCTTCTAACCTTTGCTTTTCAGCCCGTATGCTAGCTGCATTTTCTATTCTTTCTTGTCTCTCCTTCTCGAACCTTCGTTTTTGTGTTTGTTGTGTTGCAGCAGCTCTTGACTGTCTGTCCGCCCGTAACTTGGTCCTTCTTTCCTCAACTCTTTGTTAGGCCTCTACATATGATTTTTGAATGTCAGACTGTAGCACTGCACTTCTTTTCCTCTTTTTCCTCTCGAGCGGTTTTGTGGTGTCTTCCTCCTCGCTTTCTTCAAATTCTTATGGCCCTTTTTCCTTTGACCCTTGAGAGTTTCCTTCCTCGTCAGTCTCCGTCTTTTCTTCATCACTTGAGCTTTTGTTGGATGCCCTGGCAGAGCGCGATGATGTTGCGCTAGTGGTTGTCCTTACTGGATGAGCAACCAGCTTTGCTTTCTGAATCAAAGTTGTTTGAGAACTGGCGGCCGGCAGATCTTCAATCATTCCCAATTCTTGGTATGCTATTCTTGTTAGCATTGGCCCTGCGTTCATGTAGCTTTTGTTTTTTGCCGAGCTTTTCAAATTTGCTTCGACCAGGTTCTCCAAGATGTAAGAACCATAATCGCAGCAAATTGTTCTATTTTTGGTTGTTGCTAGATCCATGACGACTGCAATGTACAGGATTGGCTCCATGTAGCGAGGAGGCTTTTGTACTCTGAAATGCTAAGAAATCAATCTCATCGGTAATTCCAGCTCACCGTATATCATATCACTGTATTTGTACTTGTTTCCTTTTGCTTTGATGAATGCCTTCTCACTATCCAGTGACTTGGTCTTTGCCAGCAAGTCGTGTTGCCCTGGAAGGAAATGCAAAGCTTCGGTTGATAATTTCTTTTGTGATCTTTACGTTTACCTTCGATCCATCCTTGTCCGTGAGCATTGCTTGCCCATCATACTGTATCGAGCTCATGAGCTCGTGGGCCCTCATGTAGTCTATCCCCCATGGGTGTAGTCTAAAAAACTGCTCCAAATGTATCGCCCGCAGTGCTTCTGTGACCTCCGGCCTTCGGTGGAGATTCCATATTTCCCGTGGCATGATAGTCGTCTTTACCATGTCACCATCAGCATCCCTAAACTTCGCGATGAAAATGTGAGTAGGGATCTGAGTTAGTATTTCATCTGAGATGTGAGCTTTTTCATTTGTAGCGAGCTCATCCACTTCATATGGTGCTGCTGTCCACTGCCTTTCTTTCTTTTGGCGAGGCATTCTGTGTCAGTAGAATCACAAGCTGTCAAGGTTTTCCTTTCGCAATCAGTCACACTTAGACTTTTAGTAAAAAAATAGTTCAAAAGTTAAAATTGATCATAACTTGAACAAATTTCATCCATTCTTGTCCATATTTCACCAGTGGGACTAGGAAGACTAGAGCTATGATTGATAAAAATCTAAGCCAAATCTGGGCCTAAGGTACACCGATCGCGATCGTAGTACACAGGCCAAAATCAAATTTGATCACATGAGTGGTTTGCTAATAGTTAGAGGGTCATTTTGGTCCACTCTGTGTTTTATTTGAACCACTTTTGAGTTTATAAGTCCCAATTTTGGGTTACAAGGGAGTTTTGGACTAGACTTTGACTTTTCATGGGTTTTTGATGTCCAATTGGCTTGAAACTTGATGGGTGACTTGAACAAGAGGTGTACAAGGGATCTGTTAGGTTTTGGTCAAAATCTGATGTTGAGGTACACCGATGGCAATCATAGTACCTAGGTTTTTTTGGGTGAAAACTGGATGGTCATGGTCCCCTATGCCTGCCTAGCCCACTGATGATTTATTTTCAAGTTTGGACTTAAAATGAACAATTTAGAGCAATTTTTCACTATTTGACCTTATTTTACTAAGTCTAACCATATTGGGTTTTCCTGGTGAACTTTGGTTGGAGCTTGGAGTTAGTTGAAGCTAGTTTTAGAGCTTTCACTGCTTCCATGATGTGTTGCTATCATCAGCCTACTCCACTGTCTGATTTTGACTTGATCAGGCACTTTTTACCCCATCTTGGGAGATTTTCCAGACGTGCATTTTTCAGGCATTCTTTGGATACCAATATGATATTTGGGCATCCCTAAGTCACCTTTTGGCCTTTGGCATTGGTTCAGCCAAAATTCTTCCTTTGTGTGATCATTCGAGACTGAAATGGTCATATCTGTACTTGTAGGAGATTCTGAGATCCATTCAAGGTTTTCTACAACTATACTGACTCCTAGTCGGAGAGATATGCCTTTCAAACCATCCGTCATAATTTTCAGTCGAATTTTGGTAGTTGTAAGTCAAATTTTCCCGTTTCGGTTGTGTTTGACAAATTTGGCCCATTCTATGAGCAAAATGTGTGCATTTTCCATGAAAATTCAAGAGAGTGTATCTTTCACTGAGTTCCAAGCCTGGCCCAAGCCAAAAGTTGCAAAACCTGCATCTGGGGGCACCGATCGCGATCGTACCACAAAGGCCAAAATCATTTTTGACACCTGCAGATTGTAGGCGAGGCTGAGGGGAGGTTTTTTGCAAATTCTATGCCAAGTTTGGTCAGTGGGGTACATCGATCGCAATCGTTGTACCACCACCAAACTGAGATTTGATCACATGGCTTTGTTCCTGACCTTGTGGGGAGCACATTGATGTGTTTTGTGCTTGAAAAAAGTTTTGTTTGGATGCCTCTAAGGACCCTTGACCTATTTGACTCAACCCGACTTTGATTTGATCCATTTGCCCGTTTGTGCAATGATTCGCGCTTGCATGCGTAATAGACTTGATCTTTACTTGATAAGGAACATACTTGTGAAATCTAGTATGAAATGCTGGCTCCGACCGTCCATACGGGGTAGAAATGTGGCAGCTCTCTCTAGGTCAAGAAGCTCTCTTCTTCTCTCTCAAAATGTGAAAATGAACAATGAGCTAGAATTTGGCCTACCTGACCTATATCTTCCCGAGGTTTTCGTGACATAGGGCTGATTTTCCTTACCTTTGATCCTGATATAATATGCATATCACCTGTGGGTCGAACGGCTTGTCATTCGGGCATCGTATGACCATTTGATGCGATTTTGGCGAAATGTAGTCATGATCATTATGGCTGAAATTCGACATCTTCATATTAGCTTCATATCTTCCATGCTTGATAACCTTATCATGATACTTCGACGTTTGCTTCCAAAACTTGATTCCGACACTCTTGAGCGATATTTTTTAATTTTTGATGTTTTATTAACGAAAATCAAACAAAATAAATTAAAAATACTTATTAACTGGCAAAAATTAGCCAAAAATTATTATACTCGTCCCTAAGCATATATTTTCACTAGAAGCATCCCAATGCTTCGGATTTTGTCATTACAACTCATTATTATGCTGGTTGGATGATAAAAACGCTAAAAATGCCAGATTTTGATCAAACATGTTCGAAATTGAACTCTAAATAATGAAAAAAATACACATTATGTACATATATACACGTTGGATCTCTTAATGGTCCTGACTGCTACTAGATTCAACAGTTACTCCCCCCTTCCTAGATTGAGTCGTCCCGGACAAAGGTTGGGTGCATGTGCATGGGTTTTGAAATCTATTTCTATGCACGGCCATGTAATGTGGCCCTATTTTCATGTTTGAGACAATGCGTTGGGTAACAAGGTGTTGTGCAAAATGCAGGGACTGATTTTAATGGCGAGGCTAGTTGTGTATGGAACAGAAGAGCTTGCAGTTGAATTGCTCTCTCCTTGATAGTTGGTGTTTTGAAGGCAACTATTTTTGGAACCCATTTGTATGCGGTTTTTTGCACCTTTACAGATTCTAATTTAGTTTCCTGAATTTTCTTAGGTTTCCACTTCCATTTTGGTAGTTCAGGCTTCCTGTTTTGACTTTTTGGTTTCCCTTCGAGCTTTGTCGTTGAATCTTTGGTTTTCTCCAGCTTTGGTTGCCATTTCCACTCTGGACTAGCTCCTGAAGGTCTTTGATATGGTGTTGCTTTTGTTGGGAGTTGTTCCGTGGGTAGCCATATCTATCTCTGTTTGTTCTGTCTGATTGTTTTCTTTATCCATACTTTCCGAACAGCTATTTTTGGTGTTTGTGGCTGATGAGTTGGTTGCTTTTTGTCGATGGGGATACTCGGCCACGAGTGATCTGTTTTGGCAAATGGAGTCTTGTACGTGTTATTGTGTGTGTACATCAACGCATGTTCTGACCATTTAGTAACTGCATTGTACGTTCTCATCCATGGAGCTCCCAAACATAGTGATTCTTTGATATCTCCGTCTTTCATTACGAAAAATTGATGAGGACAACTATTTCCATCAATATTGATTGGTAAGTTTACTATCCCCAATGTTGGCATTGTTGCTCCGTTTGCGGCTTGTAAATCTCATGTGGATTGCACTAGGGGCTCATCTGTAAGCATCTTGTAAGTGGAGAAGTTGACCACATTGACTCTTGCTCCTGTGTCAATCAATGCTCGTCAGTGATATCTGCCATTCAAAAGTCTGACATTGATGCGAACATCGATTCCTATTTCCCATTGCTCATCAGTGTGAATTATAGAAAGAGGAATTTGAGACGTATCTGTTGGTTGAGGAAGTCTTTGTTGTTGTAAGTTTTGTTTCCATTTTAAAATCCTGATTCTGGCCTCCTCCTGCGCTTGAGCTTTTGTCGCATTTGCTTTGTTCTTGCGCTCCTTCGCAGCGTGTATTTTGGCAAGCATCTCTGAGGTTAGTGGTAGGTTGTACTTCTTTAGTCTGCAACCACTAATCCAGTTAGGCATCTCCTCTCCCTCTGATGTCGCAAGCTTAATGGCACCGCTAGATGATATGTCATGAATCACATAGGGTCCATTGCCTCGCTTTTTGAGTTTCCGGGAATGTTGTTTCAGGGTATACATTAAGACGTAATCCCCCGTAGCAAATTCCTTGCTGATAACATGTTGATCAAAGAATTATTTCAAGTTTCGTTTTTGCACGTAGATTGATGCAACTGCTCTCAATCTAGTTTCATCCAGTTTTTCTAGGATATCTACTTGAATGGATAATTCATGGCCCGTCCATTCTAATTCTTTAGTGACCTGAAGCGTGGGGATAAGAAATTCAAGAGGAAAAATCACTTGAATTCCATAAACCATGTTGAACGGAGTCGTTCCGATTGAGGTTTTTGTACGCTACTCTATATGCCCATAAAGCTGAATGCAGCTTTTGATCCCAGTCAGCTCTCGATTCGCTAACAATTTTGGTGAGAATTGTCACCAAAATCTTGTTCGTACTTTCTGCTTGGCCGTTAGCCTTGTGGGTGACAGGGAGCTGACTTCCTGTGAATTACCATGAATTCATCCAATAGGAATTCGATCACTCCATTGACGAAGTGAGTCCCTCTATCGCTCACTATCTCTATTGGTAAGCCATATCTTGTGAAAATGTTCTCATACAAAAACAGTGTTGTTGTTTTTGCATCATTTTTGGGTGTTGCTTTTGCTTCAATCCACTTTGTTAGATAATCTGTTGCCACAATAATGTATTGAGCGTGCGTTTTATATCCAGGAGGCGCAATCGGTCCTACAAAATCTATTCCCCATTTCGCAAACGCTCTTGCCCCCATCATTGGCCTCAAGGGCATATCATCTCATACTCTAGGAATCTTTGTTCTCTGGCAATCGTCACATCGTTTCACAAACTCTTCAGTGTCCATGAATAGTGTAGGCCACCATATGCCAGCAATAAGAATTGCCTTGGCCATTTTGTCGGCTGAGAAATGTCCCCTAGCTTGTCCGCCATGTGCTTGCTCTAAGATAGGAATGTATTCCTCTTCCGTCGCGCACATTCTCAATTGATTGTCTTTTCCCCTCTTGTAAAGATTGTTCTCAATCAATACATAGTTTTCTGCCTCTTTCGTGATCGTTTTGATACGTGATCTACTCATCCCTTCAGGCAATGTAGTTACTCTATCGGGGTGCTACAGATAATTTGAATAGAGTCGCGTATTCTATCGACTTTTGAAAAGTGCAGATAACACATGATTTGATATGCATATGAACACTTTGATGCATTTTCGGTCAATATACCCCCGTTCTCATCAGCCTTTGATACGTCTGTGCATGCCCATTGTGAATCCCCGTTGTTTTTACATGAGCCTGCTTTAGATACAAATCCCGTTCATTCGATTCAACACAAAGCCTAAGGATTTGATCCGATCCCTGTTTGTATAGCCTTCCCACCAACATTACCAATGATCTAGATGCTGCAATGGTAGATGGTTGTCTTGTCAAATTTAATGACCCAATAGTCAACAAAGAAATTACATCCTCGCTCCATCTTGGAACCATTTCTATGTTGAAAATATATGCATCTGGCAAATCATCATCAACTCCTACAGGGTTTTCTCCATGCACCATTCTAGATAAATGATCCGCTCTTTGGTGTATAGTTCCTTTTTTTACTACTATCGTGAAGTCAAACTCAAGCAATATGATGAACCATTGTACAATCCACCCCGTACTGCAAGGTTTGTTTACTAACTATAGCAGTGCTTGGTGATCAACGAAGAATACAAATTTATTGGAAAGTAGGTAGTGTCTAAACTTTTTCACAGCATAGATCATACCCAAACCCTCCCTCTCAGTTTTTGTGTAATTCTTCTCTGCACTGTTTAGTTATCTACTGGAGTAACTGATTGGAAAATCCATGTTGTTCTCTCCAGGTTGTGCAAGTATGCATCCTATAGCATATGCTGATGCATCTACGTGGATGTGGAATATCTTTTCCCAATCCGGAGCCTTCAAAATTGGAGCAAAAATCAACCTCTGCTTCAAAGTTTGAAACGCTTCCTCGCACTCATCTGTCCACTCAAATTTAGTTATCAGCACATAAAGTGGTTTTGCAATTATAGCGTATGAGTAAATAAATCTGCGATAATATCCATAATGGCCCATAAATTCATGTACCTCCTTTACCTTTATTGGTCGTGATAGATCAACAATTACGTTGATCTTCTCCATGTCTGTTGAAATACCATTTTTGGACACTATATGTCCCAATATTTTGCCATGTCTTACCATGAAGACACATTTCTCCGGATTCAGGAAAATCCGATACAGTCTGCATTTTTTGAACACTTTGGTCAAGTGCTCTATGTGCTCCAATCTTACGAGAGAGTGAATGCACAAGTCATCCATGTAAATTTCTAAGAATTGTCTTAGATATTCTTTAAAAGCATGACCCATCAACCTCTGAAATGTGGCTGGTGCATTCGTTAAGCCAAAAGCCATTGCCTTGAATGCAAAAATGCCCCATTCATTTACAAAAGCCGTCTTGTGCTGATCCTCTGGCTTTATTGTGAGTTGGTTGTAGCCCAAAAGTCCATCTAAGAAACTATAAGCTTCTTTACCTGCCACTCTTTCTATTACATGATCAGTAATCGGTAGGGGATAGTTGTCCCGAATTGTAGCAGCGTTCACTTTCTTGAGATTGACGCACACTCTTAACTTTCCATTTTTCTTCGGGACCACCACAATCGGTGAAACCCAATCAGTGTGCTCAATTTCGTAAATAAACTCTGCCTCTTTCAGCTTATCTACTCCTCCTTGATCTTTTTTGTAAACGTCTCATTGTAAGTATAGGGACGTTGTCTGCTGGGTTTTGCGTCATTCTTAAGGGGTATTGTGTGTTGACAAATACTTGGATCCACCCCCTTATGATCTTTGTATGACCATGCAAACACATCTCTATACTGTTTAACAGTAGCTACTAAAAGCTTTTCCTCTTATTTAGTAAGATCCGTGGCAATATATGCAGGTTTTGGATCTTCTCCCGGCTCCGCTAGATCTATTCGTTTGGCTTTTTCAGGACCGTCGTATGATGTACTAGGTTTCTTCGATTCCCTCATCAGTTGTTGCACTATGATTTTGCTATCTTGTATGGTATACTTCTTATAATGGGACGGCGCATCCATCTTGTCAAAATTTGTGTCCTCATCTGTTTTCAATTCGATTGTCCATATGTCTCTGAGGGTTCGTTTGAGCTTATTGTACTCTGTTTTCCTCTCTGTTTTGGTCATTCCAGACCCTGTTTTCCCCCCTTTATGTGTCTTAGTCGTTTGCTTTTCGCGCTTGTTCTTCTTGTTGTTTTTCCATGGTTTAGTTTTGATAAACCGGCCAGTGACCTCATCTTTGACACAATCCTCAGCTTTTACAAGCTTTAGATATCCCGTTCTGTTATTGACAAGAGGCATCGGATTATGCTTATTCGCTCTTGATTTTCTTGTTCTCTTTGATTTGTACCGCTCTTGTCGACTAGGTTTTTGGTTAGGAAACTCCTAAAACCTGTCCTGTCTCGACATGTATTTCCTATTCATCTATGATCCACTTGATCTTTTGTCATCAGCATCTATCATTTAGATTTCATCACCCAGTGATGGAAGGTCACCGCTTAATGAATCTATGAATTCCTCCTCTGTTCGATTCCTATCGTCCACTACAGATATCTCATCAACTATTCTTTTACACTCAGTCTCACGTAGTGGTTCTTCTTGTTCCTCGCTCTCTGATCCTGACTCAAGGATGCTGCTAGCCATTTGCAACGTTACTAGGTCGTATCTTTCATCATCACAAAATTTTGTAGGCGTGCATTCATTAACACATACATCCAAGGTTGACAATATTTGAGTCCACCCAAATGGCTCAAATAAATGTTCAGGGAAAGGTTCTGAGAGATAAGCCTCATCTTCTACGGATCTTTCCAATACACATTCCTCTTTGATTATGTCTCCACAATCAGATGCTTCACACATCCAGACATGTGCTTTCATTTGTAACCACCCAGGTATTTCTTTTTCATTTACTGTGGTTGAATCAAATTCTTGCACTGGTGTTTTTGCAACGTCTCTATAGCTTTGATCCTTTATGTTGATTTTTGTTATTATCTCCTCATGCCTTAGGTAAATTTGGTCATACCCCCAATCTTGTATCATTTTGAGTTGACGCATAAAAGGTCACCCCAAAATAATGTCAAAGTTGTTCGTTTTCCCAAAATCCACCACGACAAAGGTGTGCTCATAGTTAATTCCACACAAAGTTACAACTATTTGGTCTAGGATTCCTAATGGTCTCTCTACATACCCATCTGTGAGTTGTAGTTTCATTCTCGTCTTTCTGAGAGTTGGACGGCTCCATTTCTCCCAAATTTGCTTTGTAGCAATCGCAACTCCCGCTCCACTGTCTAGGATAGCTATCTTCTTTATATCCTGATATTCAACAGGTAAGGTTGTATTACCTTCCTCACCTTCATAGTAATCTCCGACCTTGTTTATGGGCACGGGTTGGGCTTTGGGTTGACCTTCCCGTTTGTTTTCTTCTACCGTAGGGTTTGTCTGAAGAGGAATCTTTACTCCTTTGTTCTCCAAATGTTTTCCCATGTCTTCCCATAAGTGTGGTCTCACTTTCAAGAGTTGTGATAGGGTGATTGTGCACGTTACATGTGTCGACAACATCTCTTGAAGACTTTTTGAGTCAATCATTTGTGGAATAGTTCTCATCTAGGATGGAACTAATCTTATCTCCGATCGTGTCTCGTGTTCCCCTATAAATGAAGGCAAGGTTTTTAGGGATTGAGCTTTGCTTTCCATCGAAACCTCCGTTCCCGCATCTCCATACAGCGATTGTATATCTCCTGGATAAAATTCATTGTTCATGTTAACCTTAGGAATTGGTGCAGACTATAGCCGCGCACTTCCGTTCTTTCTATTTCTAATGGTTTTCCATAAGTGTTGTGGCCATGGTTCTTCAACTTCTGGAATTGGCATTCTAGTCATTGTCTTAGCGTCATCAGTGGTGTTCGGCACCACTCGGTGATCCAGTGGCAATATCGTTTCAGGCCTGGGTCCATTTACTTGTTCTGGTTCATCGATCTTTAGTTTTTCTCATTCTTTGTGAATCAGCACTTCTTGTTCTGGGTTCTAACCGCATTAGGTTCCATCAATGCCTGGGATGTTTCAATGAGGTGTTTACACATTTCCAAACGCTTTGTTTCCACTTCTGGTTGAGGATAAGTCAACCATCTCTGCTCTAAGGTTTGGTTTGTTTTTAGCCTTGCTTCGTACGCTTGTAATAGAGCATCTAAAGGCTCTAGCACTTTCTCGACCAAGACTGATCCCCCTGAGGACGCTTTCCTCTGCTTGTTGTTGTCCTCAGCAGTCTTACTATCTCTCTCTTGTTTCAGTTGCTCTTTCATTTCATGTAATTTGTTTTGCATGGAAATTTGGATTTTCAACCTTCTTGTTTTCATTCTATCTCGTTTCGCCTTCCAGGATTTCTGTTGGGTTCTCACAGATAAACTCTCGTTTTCCGTGGGTATTGGCAACTCGACCTTTTCTTCCAATGGCTTGTTTTTCTTTAAGTCTTTGGATTGGGCTCTGGTTATTGCATTGATTTAAATCATGGGTTCGGTTTCTGATCCACTGCTTGCACTTGGTAACAGTCCCACAATATTTATAGTTGCTTTTCCCTTGTTGTCCGGATTCCTTGGGCAATCTGGCAGTATGTGATTCACACCACATCTTTCACAAAATCCAAAAATTTTCACTCTTTCGCCTTTAAAAGGGCAGCTACGCTCCCAATGATCTGTACTTCCACAGTTATAGCACTGTCCAATTGGTGGCTGATTTTGAGGAGGTGGTCCCATAGGTTGTCCCACCCTATTAGGATATCCTCTTGGTTTGTAGTTCTAGTTCGCAATGAACATTAGCGTTCTTTCGTCCACCAAATATTGATCCCTCAAAGGTTGTGCTACATACGTTGGTGGTGCTATACCCTCGTTATTTCCCCATGGTTGATAGGCTTCGTCTGCGTACATTTGTGGTTCAGGTTCTGTTACGTAAGGCTCATTTGGTTCCTCGTAATAAGAAATTTGAGGCGTACTATTTGTTCCTGGTGATGCTTTCGTAAGGATGAGCATACCTAATCATGGCTCTATTTTCCTGTGGTAATGGAGGTTGTTGACCCAACACCGATTGAGGTCTGTCTGCTCCTGCTACCATATTTATATTTGGTCCAACTTAATATCTTGGAGGAGGTGACTGGGGTGGTCCTACTGGAGGTCCATACGGCCTTTCCCTCACATAGTTTTTGTTGTAAAAACACTCTGTCGTGCCATGGTTTGTCCATTTTTGCTCTATGGCGCACCATTTCAGTACTCGTCTATTTGCAACTGGTGCTTTCGGCTGTTGTGTGCACCACGGCTTCGGGCGATCCCCCCCACATATGTCACATTTCCTTGTCTGAGACTGTCTCATCACCGGATTTGATCTCATATGTTGCTGCATTCTCTTCGTTACTTCCTCTATCATTTGGTCAGCTGTCAACATCAAGGAAGCCTAAGCATCTTTCTTGGTAGAGGGTTTTCTCTTAATAGATGAAGAGCCACTGGTTACTGAATTAATATCCTTTGACACTTCCCCATATGCTTTGCAATTATCAACAAGATATAATGCTTCCCTTGTAACCTGTTCAAATGTGCTACAAGCCTTCAAGCGAAGGTCCTTTTTCAAGGTTTCATTTCTAAGTCCTTCAATGAAGAGCACAGACAATCCCTCGTCCTGCGGTAATTCTCTCCTCGGGAACCTCTCAATGTATTGCTTGAATCTCAAGGATGCTTCCTTCACTTTTTCATTCTCCTTTTGTTTAAAAGCATATATCTGTGATACAGTATTATGCTTTATACCCCGTTTTGAGAATTCTTCCGCGAACTTATGCAATACATGTTCAATATTCGGACAAAATTCAGGGTTCAAAGGTTGAAACCATGTTAAGGTCGTCCCCTCCAAGGTCAGCCCAAATCCCTCGTACTGAGTATGGAAATCAGTGATCTGCTCTGCTCTTAAGACTTTCTTGAAGAGCGACACATGGGCATATGGATCCCCTGATCTGCTATATTTCTTCGACATGCACTTCGCTACCTGGGATGGTCTAATCCGTCTATGGTCTGCAACCAATATCATTGTTCCCATGTCTCGACTAAGTCGTTCTCGTGCATCATGGTTGTCATGGGTTGCTCTCGTTGGCTCCCCTGCCTCGAATCTACTACTAGGAGGCAAACGTGATGGTGTGGCTGCAAACATCGGACCTACTGCAGTATGTGTAGAGATAGGAACCGCACTACCTCTATTCGTAGCCATTGATTCTCTGGAATGTAATGTTCCCATGGGGCTTGGCATAGAATACTGAGGTTGACTAAAAGAATCAGCTACATGAGTCCTCTCTCCACCTGTTGCCATCGGGTCTGGCACGACAGCTGTAGATGTTGGTCTCAGTGGGCTTGGAGTGACATAATACTGGTGGAGTGGTCCCCCAAAGTACGTATATTCTTCCAACTCCTTTTTATCGATTGTTGAGTATCGTCTTCCATACTTGTCGTATGCGGTGATTTTTGTTTGTGATCCCTTTGTGTAGGTGATGACATAAAGTCTTTTCCGCTCGGTCAACTCTCCGATGTAGGGTTCCTCGCATCTATAATAGAGATCTTACTCTCCATTATTATACTTGTATAACCCCAAGTAGACGTTATCTGTGTTGACTCTCAAAGTTTCGTTTTCTCGCCTTAACCTCGCATTAGGGAAGCTCATTGTTGGTGCATTCTCCTCATGTTCCTCATCTATTTTGGCTTTCGTGCCCATCAATCCCCACTTGTCTGCAATGTTAGGATTCAGGACTACGGGGTACATGATACCCTCGTTATCTAGGTACCCATCTCTGCTATAGCTCACAGGCACTAAGTCCTTGAACTCACTTGGTCTATCTTCTATTTTCACACAATAGCGGTCCATACCATCTTTGTAGATCTTGGCACCTTGCTTGTTGTCATATTGATACTTGATGAACAATAGCTTCATTGTGGCCGAAGGATCTCATGGTCCTGCTGCCATGTTTTCTCTTCCGTTTAGTTTTAAATGTCCCAAGTGTTCCGTGAAATACTCGTAAGATCTCTCTGAAGAAGTATCGAAGATACTTTCTTCAAGGATTGGCTCTAACAGTCGTACTACACCTTGGTTTACACTCTCCTCCGTTGATAAAACACTTGCTTGATCCGCTAAATTTTGGTGTTGGATGTTGATTTGTTTTCACGATCTCAAAAACATGAAGAAAGTGGGATTTACTGATTGAATCCAAACCTCTTGCCTGGAGATGGAGTGATCTCCAACTCTCGCGACTGCATGGATTGTTACTTGATTGGTCTCTGCAAATGAATACACTTGATGGCTATGAGATCACTATATCATTCCAACTGTCAGCAGATTCAACACTTTCACAATGACTTCAACACAATTTTGCTTACAGATTGTTGGCAGTATGTCCAATTTGGGTTTTGACAACTCCTGATATGTTAAATAGTCAAGGTCTATAAACAGATCAAAGATGGGTCAAATCTGGCACAGAGGTACACCGATCGCGATCATAGTTCTGAGCCCAAATTTGATGAAACTTCACCAGCTTGTTCACTAGGCTATTTTAAGGCTATCCCCCTGATACTTTTGTATTCAGACTCTAAAAAGTCAAGCTTTTACCAGTTCTTGGTTGGAAGTGTTTGTTTTCCAGAATCTGTCAGTTTGACTTGATTTTGGTGTTTGATTTGGAATTTGAAAGCTATCCGGGGTTGTCCTGTGTACAGGCCATCCCTCTATATGGTTTCTTCTCATTTTTGATGTGTTTTGGTCTACTGAAAGTCAATTTCTATGCCAATTTAGCACTTTTTGACTTGGATCTATATTCAGATGGTTTGACAGGTATTTTGAGGTTTCTGTCTCTAGGTCCTTTAGACTTTTATGTTTGTATACACCTGAGGATCCCACAGATGAAATCTGGTCAAAGTCTGACACTTAGGTACACCGATCACGATTGTAGTTGTGAGCCCAAATTAGACCAAATTTGGCATGCTTGTAGACACTGGTGTTTTAAAGCTATCCCCCAAGTCTTTTTGCATTTGGATCATCAAAAGCCAAGATTTTTCACTTTCTAGATCTGTCGGGCTAGTTTTACCCAAGTGGCCTGATTTCCTTGATTTTTGATGTTTTTGGATGTGGTTGCTTTAGACAAACTTGTTTAGAATTTTATCAGGAATGCACACAACAAATCTGGTCCAAGTCTGGCACTTAGGTACACCGATCGCGATCGTAGTACCTGGGCCAAATTTGATGAAATTTTGTTTGCTCCCTCTGACAAGTGTTTCCCAGTGTTTTGTGCTACCACTTTGTGATTTGAATCAATTTCAACCCTGTTTGGTCAGATTTTCTAAATTTCAGAGTCTTTCGGCCTTTTTGCCAAAGTTATGGTTTTCTGGTTTCTCAACTCTAGCTTTTGTCCCAAATCTGATTGGAATGTGATTTACTTATCCTACTCCTAAGTACAAAAATGAAAGAACATAAAGAAATGAATCAATCAAAACAAACAAGACGGATTTTGGGTGAGATTTCAGTACTCAATCGAATTAGAGAAATTGAAGAGCAAAAATGCTTTGAACACTCTCACTCACAGCTCCCTAAATCTCCTAAGAGAGGATCTAACCGGTCCACTGACTCTAGACTCCACTAAGCTCTAAACCCCTGTCTAGCAGCCTAACTGAGGTGTAAAATGGCTTTGTGGATTGATCTTCTTTTTAAGGAAGCTAACTGCGCACTCGGTCACTCATCACCTAAGGTGCATTCCCCAGCAACGGCGCCAATGTTTGCGGATCGCCACGACGGACGTCCATAGCATAGATCTCAAGCATCAACATATTTATCAATACAAGGAAAGCGACCAGGATGAGACATGGAAACTCACTAGGGTGTCAATCCTAATGAAGTGAACTCAATGAGATGCAACTACTAACTCTACAAGCAAATCAACCGCGCTATCGCCAAGTAATCTGCCTATGTCCTTCTACACATCTCTACAGTCGTCACACCCGTTTACCATGAAAATCTATTCGGAATCGCACGAAACTTGAAGGGAAGCTACAGGGGACTATCAGGAACATATCCTATCACTGTCACAGCATTCTGGAGAGGTATAAAGATCGCGATCGTTCGTCCCGAAGTCAACAAAAACAGCGAACAGATGATCCCAATGGGTCGTTTTAGGGTCCCTAAAGCCTCTCCTAGGGTCAAAACAACATAAAATAAGCATACAAGCACTCAAAACAGTGATTTAAGGTCTCAAACTCGCAGTTAAAAACCTACACTGAATCTTGAATGATTACACTTGAATGGAAGAGCAAAGTAAGAGGAACACAATGCAATAGACGAATCTGAATTTGGATTACCGTAGCCACAGTAGCGAAGATTACAAGTTGGAGCAAGAAGAAGCTCTCAAACGTACGTTGTCTTCTCAGTTTCTCATAAAAAGGATAATGTTCAAACTTACAAAATTGACCTTTATAGTTTAGGTCTTTACAAATGGCTTGTCCGGCCAAAAGCTCCTAAACTTCTAATTGGCTCTCTAATATACAAATTCTCTCAAAAAAATAATCATAAATTCTTTGACAAGTTCTCGGCTTAGAGATGCTCTCTTACAAAAGAATTTTACAAACGTTTCTCATAAAAATGTGACCCTTCTCTGGAAACCGCCGCTTTGTCGCTTCGTCCGCCAAACAACATATGACCCCACAGATAGCTTAGCGATTGCTCATGAGAGTATTGTGCAAGTTTCATGTGAGTTGGACTAGTTTTGGTAGGTCTATGGCCCATTATTGCCTCTATGCTCTGACTTTGCATTTTTTGATGCATATGAGGTCAATTTTTGTCTAAATGTGATGAAACTTGGTGGCTAGCATGTACAGGCTATTCAGAAGCTGTGTGTGATAAGAGATGTTGAGTTTGGTTCCCAAATGTGGCCTTGAGACATCCTATGTGTAGGATGTCTCCTGATGAAATTTATGTGGGAAGTGCTACTAGTGCCTGCCCTGAGCCCCCCTGAGTCCCTTTTAAGCCCTATTTCAACAAAAAAGTCAAATAGATAAAAAGAAACTCCCTGTGTGGATTTCAGAGCCTCCGAGCCATTTTCTGACTCTTGGAGTGCTTTTCGGCGATGAAATTTCTTGATGTTGGTCTCCATAGCTTCACGGTCCCTTGGGGATCCTTGCCATATGGTTTTTGTCGACTTTGGCTTCACCGGAGCTCCGTTTGGCAATTTGTCGCTCTGGAAGCGCCCGTGGTTGCGTTTACATGTCGTCGATGACTTGTGGTGGTCTACCACCATAGGACTTGGTTTTTGATGGTCTAGGAAAGCTGCTGGTTTAGTCGTGAGAGCTATTTGATGCTTTGTGTGTCTGATGCCGTTTCTAAAGCTTAGTGCCGCTTCGGGTCGCCTTATGGCCATGTGGGCTATATAGACTTGTCGAGCATCTCGAGATGCTCCTACCCATGAGTTTTGGTAGCATTTGGGTGCCTTTCCGCCAATTTACCATTTGGTGGCCTCTTGCGGAGCTCTAGAAGTTAGGGTTTTTCCCAAGGGTTTTCTATCACCTTTGGTCATTCAAAAGTGGTCTCCTATGCTAGGGTAAGCTGCCGATGAAGCCTCATTGCTTTTGGGTTAGCCGTTAGGTGGTCACTTTTACCTGTAGGTCTCTACTGCTCGCTTCCCGTGTGAACCTTACGCTAGTTTTCACAACAAAACAACAAATATGCGCGAAAAGCTCAAGGTGGTGAGCCTACCTCTCATGTCTGGAGCCTGTCAGGTGGTCGTACACGTCGTAGAAGCCGCTGGAAGTTCCGTTCGCTGTAGGTGGCAAGAGCTCTCTCTCAAAAGGCAATAGTAGAAATGAGCTTAAAATGAAGTGAAAAAATCTTATAATGGGGGTCCCCGAGCCACTTTCCATGAAATTTGACATGTGCTCCCAACTTCTTACGAGATGTGGTTTAGGCTCAAAAATTTCTTGATTTGGACTCCATTTGCCCAGTTTCCGAGAAATTTGATGTTTTGATCAAAACCCGACCAAAACACGCTTTCCGCTCCATTCATATAATAGCAACCCCATTGTAATATAGGTTTTCCTATATTCACTGAATATCCCCATATTGTTTGTTTTTCATTACGATCGTTTTTCACCTGCTTTTTGTATTTTTGAAGTTTTTCTGCCGATAATTAGTAAAATTAAAAAGAAAATAGCAAATTAAACCCAAAAAAATCCCAAACATCATAATAACTCAAAAACATCACCGCAAAACACTATATACACTCACATGCAATTTCTATGGCCGGATTTCTCCATTTTACCAATATTTTGCCCGAAAAATGGCTATTTTTACTTATATACACACACCTAGGGGCTTGCTTTGGCGTTTGGCCCCATATACTTGTCTATTTATGTTGTATAAGGGTATATGTACTTGGGTTAATCCAAAAAAAATTGCAATCAAACGACAATCCTTTAAAATAATCGAAAAACGTGCCCTTTTTTGCTCTTTTTTCCATTGGGCCACATTTGAGAATGCCTCCTCCCCTCCCAGTCGGAGTCCTCCCGGACGACAAGGTATCGCCTCGGTGTATGTGCCATGCATGGGTTAAAAATTGTGCTAATGCTCGGCCGTGCAATGTGGCCCTATAGGATGTATACTCGATCAATGCATGGAAAAATCAATGTTGTGCAAGAGGAAGTTATAAGCAAGATGCTTATTGGCATTCGCCGTCAAGGTTTCCTGTTTGTTGTTGATTTGGTCGGTAGATTTTCTTTGCAAGTAAAAGTTGTAACTCTACCGCTCTCTGTTTGATTGTCTTTCTTGCAAAAGTCGCTTGGTGTGCCACTACAGTCGATATGGCCATGGTTGTCTCCTTGAAGAAAATTGTCGTGGCGGAGTTGGCCGTAGTCTTTGTCTCTTTCGCTTTCCATTTGGAGGTCTTTGTAGGTTTATTGCTACTTTCGCGGTTGTCATAGTTTTGCTTCTGATTGGCACCCACATAGATCTGTTCGCCGGTTTCATATGTTGTGTGTGTCTGCATGCTGATGTTGCTTGTACTTAAGGGAGTTTCGGTTGCTTTGGTTTCGGGATCCAAATGCGAGTCGCATTTAAGTTGTTACTGAGCATTCTCTTTGGGATCCATATCTGTTTTATTCCCTTGGTTTTTGGTTGAACTCTTTTCTCCTTTTGACTCCTGCTGTCGTATTGTGGTTGGTCTGCCATGTCACCTCTATCCTTCCGCACCCATACTTGTTTGTAGTGAACATGGTTGGCAGTCCCCTGTTTGTTTGCCATGGGTATCGTGTTGTTCTTTAGTGGCACCAATTCTTTTGGTTCTTTCTCCAGTGACTGTGTTGCTGCCATCTGGTTCTTTTGGGGTTGTTGAGCAAAGGCTACCACCAGTTGTTCTTGTGCATGCTGAATTTTTACCGCATCCGCGTTCCAATCTATCTGCACATTATACTCTTTTTGCCAAGGTTGTCCCAACAACATGGGGTGTTATGTTCTTTCATCCTCAACCACATAAAACTTGTGTGGATAAATATATTGATGTAATTGTATATACAATATAATCCCTGCTAATGTAGCAAGCTTGACAGCTCCACTTTGTGATAAGTCACTAATCACAAAGGGTCCCATCCCTCGCTTTTTAAGTTTCTTGGCATGTTGCTTCAAGGTATAAACAAGTACATAATCACCTGTTTTGAACTCTTTCGTGCGCACATGCTTGTCAAAAAACTCTTTTTGTCTTCTCTTTTTAGCATAGATTGAGGCTACAGCTCTCAATTGAAGTTCATCTAGCTTTTCAAGATCATCTATTCTTGAAGAGAGCTCATGTCCTGTCCATTCTAAGTATTTTGCTACTCGTAGAGTTGGAATTAAAAACTCTATGGGTAATATAGTATTTAGGCCAAACACCATGTTGTACGGTGTTGTTCTGATTGATATTTTGTAAGCTACCTTGTATGCCCATAGTGTTGAGTGTAACCGCTGATCCCAGTCTGTCCTTGACTCTGATACAATTTTAGTTAAAATAGTGCGCAGTGTTTTATTTGTGGCCTCAGCTTTTCCATTTGCCTGTGAATGATATGGAGCAGATTTTCTATGTATGACCATGAATTCCTCTAGTAGATATTCAATGACTTCATTAAGAAAATGTGTCCCTCGATCATTGACAATTTCTATTGGTAATCCGTATCTTACAAAGACATTCTCATACAAAAATTGTGCAGTGTTTCGTGTGTCTGCTTTTTGTGTTGCCTTAGCTTCCGCCCATTTTGTGAGATAGTCCGTAGCCACAATGATATATTGGATATGGGTGCGATATGCAGGGGGTGAAATAGCCCTTTTCTGTGCTTTTGTTATGTTTTTAGGAAATGTCCTTGTTGTTAAGAAATCAATGATATATTAACTCCATGCAGGTGCAATGTTTACTTGAAACAATGTCGCATGATTCTCTGGTCGTTTGGCATTACATATAGTACAATTGTTAACATAAGCATGTGTGTCAGCATACATAGTTGGCCAATAAACCCCTAATTGTTTCAGTTGTTGGTGTGTTTTCATTGTTGAACAATGAAATGCACAATCCTTGACGTGTGCTTCTTCAAGATAACACTCGAATTCCTCCGGATTTATATATAATCGTAGAATCTGGTCCGATCCTAGATGATACAGTTGTCGTGCAATCAACTGGATGTTTTTTGTTTGTCGAATTTTTTGTTGTTTGGATCTGTCTTCCTTGTTATCAAAGATGATCCGCTCGTAGATGAGTTTTACCCTTTTTTACTACCACTGTGAAGTCAAATTCTAGCAATATAATAAACCAACATACAATTCTCCCAGTATTGCATGGTTTATTTACCAGATACAAAAGAGATTGATGATCTGTGAAGAACACAAATTTGTTGCAAGCAAATAGTGCCAAAATTTCTTTATAGCATAAATCATCCCTAACCCCTCTCTTTCAGTGGTTGTGTAGTTCTTTTCTGCACTATTTAGCTGTCGGCTCGCATAATAAATTGGAAAATCCATTGTTCCATCTCCAGGTTGAGCCAGAATACTCCCAATTGCATATGCAAATGCATCAATGTGAACATGGAATATCTTTTCCCAATCCGGTGCTTTAAGTACAGGTGTTGATACAAGGTTTTCCTTCAGCTTTTGGAATGAAGTTTCACACTCCTCAGTCCAGTCGAAACTGACTAACAAATGATACAGAGGTTGTGCAATGATGGCATACATATATATGCATCTTTGATAATATCCGTAGTGCCCCATGAAGGATTGCACTTGTTTCGCATTAGTAGGCCTGGGCAAGTCTACTATGACTTTGATTTTGTCTAGGTCAGTGGTTATGCCATTTCTTGAGACAATATGTCCTACGATGCGGCCTTGCCTAACCATAAAAATGCACTTTTAAGGGTTAAGATAGATTAAATATGTTCTGCACTTCTCAAATACCTTTTGTAAATGGTCAATATGTTCTTCTCGTAGAAGAGAGTGTACACACAGATCATCCATATATATTTCTAAGAATATTCTCAGGTATTCTTTGAAAGCATGAGTCATTAACCTTTGAAAGGTAGCTGGCGCATTGGTTAAGCCAAAAGGCATAACTCTATACGCATATATTCCCCATTCTGTGGAAAACGCTGTTTTGTGTTGATCCTCTATTGCAATTTCTAGTTGGTTATACCCTGAAAACCCATCTAGAAAGGAATAAACCCGTTTCCTAGCCACTCTCAAGTACATGTTCTGTGATCAGCAAGGGATAATTATCCCTTATGGTGGCTGCATTTACTTTTTTGAGATTTACACACACACGTAGCTTTCCATTCTTTTTGGGGACAACCACAATGGGTGACACCCAATCTGTATGTTCAATTTCATAGATGAATTCAACATCCATCAGCTTGTCAATCTCCTCTTTGATTCGTTTAGGAAATGTGTCATTATATGTATAAGGACGCTGTTTGCTAGGTTTGGCATCTGATTTCAACGGTATTGTATGTTGGCATATCGATGGATCAACTCCTTTAAGGTCTTTGTAGGACCATGCAAACACATCTTCATACTTCTTGAGAAGTTGTGTTAGTAGTTCTTCTTCTTCAGGCTCTAAATCAGTTGCGATATAGACCGGCTGAGGCTTTTTGCCTGGCTCAGCGAGGTCTATCCGTTTTGCATTCTCTGGCCCATCGTAAGTTTCTTGGTTTATTCTTTCCCAGACTGGTGGTGTCATTTTGTGAAGTTCGTTTTTACGCCGCTTGTGCAAGTTCTTCTTTTTTCGACAGTCAGGTGCTACGACGCACAAGTGGAGTTAGCTATAGTTGGCAAGTGCTACCAACATCAGGTATTTTTTTCTGAGTACTATCACTGCACTGTGTCGCCATGGATTCGGATATCAACATGACATTCGATTTTGAGAAAAGTACTCCTGATCCTACCAATGACGGCTCGCGGCCGGATCCTCTCAAGGAGAGTACCCGCGACGCTACGGCAGGAGAAGATACTTATGAATTGCTCGATATTCAAGAATTTCGTGCACTTCAGACACGCATGACAATCGTGGATGATAATTTTAAAGCTTTAAATGAAAATGTTACTAAACTTTCCACATTAGTCATTCAATGAATGCAACAACAGTCTAAGAGTCCTGCTGACATCCACATGCATTGTCCTAGATGGTGAATTTTCAATAGTGGGATGGTACATTCATGTTTCCTTTTTTTGACTCCTCTTTCCCATCACTTTCTCCCTCAGTAGTCCATATCTCTCGTAATGACTGTTTTAGTTCTTGGTATTTCTTTTTACGCTCCAATTTGGTCCACTCTAGGTTTTGATTTTTGAGGATTTTTTTATTTTGTTTCTGTTTTAGCTTTTCGTACTTGTTTTATTTCCTCTTGCGTCCGTTCCCTTCGAACTCTTGAGAATCTTCCTGATATTTCGTCTTTTACACAATCCTTTGCTTTGACAAGCATTAGATAGTGAGTTTTATCTTTTATCCTGGACATCAGGTTCTCTCTCATTTTGTTTTTTGCTCGTTTTTTTCTATAGCGCTCCTGACGTCTAGGGTGCTGATTGGCAAAATCATAAAACTTGATATTCGATGTTTTCTCCCCAAGCTCGCTTGAGCTGTCTGAACACTCGTTATCTGCATCGTTATTTACCTCCAGATGCTCAGAGGAGTTATAAAACTCTTCTTGTTTTGGTGGTTCTACAATCTCATCTCCTCGTGGTATAAGGCTTACCATGTAATAGGCTAGCACATCATAGCCATCCTTATCGTAAAATTTTGTAGTTGGACTATCTCTAATGGTACAAACGTCCAATGTTGCTAGTATGTGTTCCCATTCCAGAGGTTCTAAGGCATCTTCGAGAAAAGGTTCCGAAATATAATCCTTGTCCTCAATAGCTCTTTTTAAGACGCATTCCTCTCTTTTTAAGCTCCCACAATGTGAAGATCCGCACATCCATAGATCTTTTTTTGCCCTAACCATGCTGGGAGTTCGGACCCTGCCAATGTATCTGAATCAAACTCTTCCGCTGGTGTCTGGTTCACATCTTTGTAACTATGGTCTTTTAGGTGTATTTTGGTTGTAGTCTCGCCATGTCTGAAGTATATGTGGTCGTAACCCCAATCCTGGACCATCTTTAATTGTCTCATGAATGGTCTTTCCAAGATGATCTCGTAATTGTTCTTTTTGTTGAAATCGACTATTGCAAATGTATGCTCATACTTGATTCCACACGAAGTGACAATTACTTTTTCTAAAAGCCCTAGAGGCTTTTCCATGAACCCATCTGCCAATTGCAATTTCATTCTGGTAGCTCTCAAGGCTGGTTTTTTCCATTTTTTCTAGATTTCCTTGGTGGTGATAACGACTCCTGCTCCACTGTCAAGAATAGATTTGGAAACTACTCCTTGGAATTCTACTGGTAGCGTGGTGTTTCCATCTTCTCCCTCGCAATATTCTCCAACCTTGTTTAAAGGTGTTGGCCTAGTGTTTAGTTGAGGCTTGTCCAATTCTCTGATCCCTTCTTGAAGCTTCGAGGTGGGGTCTTTTATTCCAAATTTTTCTAAGAATTTGCCTACGGTGGTCCACATGTTTGTTCGTAGCCTTAGGAGTTCGGCTAATGTGATTGTGCATGCCACAAGGGTCGACAATAACTCAATCAACCCTTGTGAATCCATCACTCTGTTAGAAGAAAGTCTTTGAGATGGGATTGCTCTCACCTCAGACTTGGCTTCATACTCCCCTAGGTAAGAGGGTAGAGTTTTTAGCGAGTCTGGTTGGATGTGCCCCAAACTAATTGATCCCTAGTCTCCCCCTTGTGAATGCATATCAAAGTTCAATTGTGATCTTGCCTCAAATTCTTCAATAGGAGGTAAGATCTCATTTTTCTCTTTTCTCGTGCTATTCATGTGGTAACTCACCCTGTTAGCTTCGTTGGCATCACGGATTTGCTTCCATAGGGTCATCTAGACAGTTACAATCCTTACCCATTTCTACCAATGTTTCAGGCTGGAACCCATCACTTGTCTCATCTGTTGTACTAAGCACTATGATAGGCTCTCCTCTAGACTTAGAGGCAGTCATGAGTCTCTCCTTTGTGTCTATTTGTTTCTCTAAAGTTGGTTTGATAAGGTTGGAGCTGGTACTTCATGCCAACTTACAGGTTTACCAAGCGGGTTTTCTATCAAGGATTGAGCTGTTTCAATCATCTTTCAACACATTTCCAACCTCTGTTTTTCTATTTTGGCATATGGATAAGTCATCCATCTTTGCTCTTGGGTTTGGTTGTTTTTGAGTCTAGCTTTGTAAGCTTTTAAAAGTGCATCTAACTGCTCATTTACCTTTTTTGCCAACACTAATCCTCTTGATCCTGCACTTTTGGGTTCTGCTATTTTCTTGGATGCTATGGTTGCCGCAGTGTGTGAGCTTAGACTAGCTAGATCATCTAACCGCTCTAATCTATCCGTCATGTGTTTTAACTCCTCGGATAGAGCCGTTTGCTCTCATTCTCTCCTCGCTTTCATACGCGCCTTTCTAGCTTTCCAAGTGCTTCTCTGATTTTTCATTTCTGAACTTGGGGCATCGGTTTTTGGCTCTTCAATTATGGGTTTGTTCCTCATTCTTTGAACTTGGGCTCGTGTCACTGCCTGAATAGGTATCACTATCTCGTTTTCTGACCCTCCACTGGAAGCCACTGCTTCTAGCATGTTCAAGGTAGTTTTTGCTCCTTTGCTCGGGTTCTTAGGCCAATAAGGAATCAAATAAGTAACTCCACTCTTGGTGCAATATGCGTTGACTCTAATGATTTCATCATGAGGACAATCTCTTAGCCAATGGTCTCCAACACACTTGTAGCAGGGTCCTTTAAGCTGTTGAGGTGCTCCTTGAGCTCCTCTTTGTTGGTATGCATGTCTCTGCCCGCCCATGCCTCCATTGGCTATGAACAACAATGTTCGTTCATCCAAGCTATATCTTCCTTCTCCTACTGCCTGTGCAGCTGTTGGTGGTCATGCACTTCCTATCATGCTCCATGGTTCTGGCGTTGGGGGCTCTTCCGGTGGATAATAGAGAGGATTTGCAGCATATCCATTGGGATCTTCGTAATATGCATGCATAGGCACCAAAGCCTTCTCTTATGGTTCGGTTACTGTTGGTGTGTATCTTATGCCGATTGGTCGTAATCCTGGTAGGGGTGGTTTCCGTCCCAACACTGGTTGTGGTCTTTCAACACCTACAGGTCCTGGTAGGTTGCCTGCTTGATACCTAGACATCGGTGGAAGTTGAGGAGATGCTACCTAAGCCTGGGTAGCATAAGGTCATTATCTCACATATCCATTGTTATAATAACATTTCTCCGGCACATGGTTTGTCCATTTTTATTCAATAGCACACCACTTTGGCTGTTTAGCCTGAGGTTTGGCATACAAATTAATCTTTCTTAGCACTTCTTCTACAAGCTGCTCCTGGCTTACAGCTACTTCTCCTTTCGGTGTTGTCTTAGCGGACTTGCTTCCACTTTGTTGTGAGGATGAATCATCGTTAAGATCCTTGAATTCACCCTCCTTGTAGACCGCACAATTGTCTACAAGGTAAAGAGCCTCCTTAGTTAACTCGTTTAACATCGTGCTCCTCTTCATATGTAAGTCCTTTTGGAGATCTGCATTCCTTAGTCCTTGAATAAATATAAGCATAAGTCTGGACTGAGTTGGCAGTTCTTCCACAGGGCAGAACTTAACATATCTTTTTAGTTGTAGGGCTGCCTTTCGCACAGACTCCCCTTCTTTCTATTTGAATCTATGGATTTGTGAGACTGTATTATGAGCTATCCCCCTTTGTGAGAATTCCTCAATAAACTCATCAAACACCTCCTCCATAGACTCAAAGTCTCTACGCTCCACAGAGTCAAACCAAGTAGCTGCATCCTCCTCGAGGGTTAGTCCAAAGCCTGCAAATTGGGTAGGGAATTCTAACACCTCTTCAGCTCTAATTACATGCACAAAGGCTGCTACATGATCTCTAAGATCTTTGTTTCCTGTGTATTTCTTGTTTACCCATTTTTGTACCTGCGAAGGTCTAATTCTAAGATGGTCTACAAATCTCATCATCGGATCTCCTCGTCCTAATCGATATACCTCCTCTGGCCTTTGGTAGTGGGCGGGTTCCTCTCCCAGTGGTTCTCCTAAGCCGTAATTTTTGACAGCTTTTGCAAGAGATGGTTCATCTCTTCAAACTCGCTCTATGGGTGGTCTTCCAGGCTCTATTGACCCTTGAGTTTTTGGCTTACTCTCACCTTGATACCGTGAATAGAGTGGTGGTTCTTGTAAATCCCTTAGCCCTCGTGCGGCTGGATAACCATCTTGGTTTCGGTCCTCTTCTAATGTTGCACTTTGTCGAAGCCATGCCTGCAATGATGGTTGGGTTTCTGGTTGGTTTTGGTAGTTGAACGTCTGTTGTCGGGTAGAATGTGAGGCCGCGTCATACTCTTTTGAAAATGGATTTGTCGACTTGCTAGGGGTGTAGGAGACCCTTGGCACTTCTTCGGGGGCATATGTTGATGTTTCTGGAACTGTTGCCTTTTCTACCTCCTCTGAGAGAATACGTTTGTATTCTCATCCGTATCTATAACAAAAACAATTTCCTTCCCCATCGCAATTTCATAAGAGAATAAGTAAAGAACCTTGTCTTTGATTAATTTGTTTGGGTAGGGTTCTTTGCATCGAAAGTAAGAGACTATTCCCTCGCTCTCATGCTTGTAAATTCCCACATTCTCATTATAAGTAGAGACCCTGGTTGTTTTCTTATCATACATAAAAAGAGCTCCAGGTCGATCGATGTTTGGAGGTGGTTCTTGAGTCTCTAAAACCATTTTTCCTTTTTCCACATTATCTCCATATCTATTGTAATCTTCAGGGTTACTAACTATCAGATAGTGGTTCCCCTTTTTGTCTCAAAATCTATCTCCATCATCATAGACTCAAATTATCTCCAATCTCTGAGCATGCCTTTCTTCAATACAAATACACTTGCGTCGTCGATAGTCAGAATAAACTAGGGCTCCCCTCAAGTTTGTTCCTTCTAAAAAGATTATAGTGAACTTGGAATCGTTCAAAGGATTTAGGGAGGTGCTTCCTCCTAGCATTGGTCCTTCATTGGAGAAACCTCCTAGTTGTTGACTACCCATCATGAAGAAGGACTTGTTTGATGAAGTGTCAGTATCACTACCCTCCTCAATGATTGGTGCTAGTGGATCTAGCCTTGCCTGAGTTACACTCTCCTCGGTGGACACTAAGCTACCCTAATCACCTGCCACCTTTTGATCTCTAAGAATGTGTGTTCCTGATCTTAAATTCATCAAACTTAGCAATGTAACTTATCACGATTCCAACCACTCACCTGGTAAAGGATCAGTTTCCGCACAACTTCTTGCTTTGCCGCTGAATATACCTGTACACAAGCGTTTAATTTCGGCAATCGAATCAAAGCATTTAACCGCTAGAGGTGGTCTTAGTAATGATTGGTATAACTAGAGGGTTAACCTCAACCATTACTGTATTTTATACACTTCGGATGTTCTTGATTAGGTTTGCCAATCTGGAACTGTACTTCCCTCGGATGCTGGTCAATTTACATGGAAAGTCTTAATTCTGTCTTTGCTCCATCAAAAGGTCAAACAAGGTCCAAATTCACTTCTGAAAGAAGTTCTGGAATCCTCAAGTCAATTGGAACATCAACCTATGTCCTCAGTCAGTTTTTCTCTTCAATAAGCCCCTGTAGACATCCTACGCGTAGGATGTCTCCTGCTCTGTTTTGCCTTGTTTTTGCTCTATAGATTCCCCCTGATGTGATGAGTCCACAGCTGTTTTTACTTTTTGATTTGGACACCTACAAGCTGGTCAATTGATCAGAAATCTGTTCCAGCAGCTTGATGTTGGTCTGACCAGTCAAATCAACTCCAAATTGGACCAAAATTGACTAGGAGGCTTGCTCTGGCTATACAACACCCTGCTATACCTACAGTCAGTTTCTGGCTCCAATTTCATGCATTAGACATTCTACGCGTAGCATGTCTAACTGATCAAAATGGATTCAAATGCAAAAGCACAGACTCCCCTTAAGGTACTGATCACTTTGTTATGCTCAAAATTAAGTTTGGAGTGCCAAATCACACAGAACAAATCCTACACGTAGGATGTCTATATGGTATGTTTGACCCCAGACTTGAGCCACAGCTTCCCCTTGATGTCAGCAACCCAATGCTATGCTTAGATTTTAGTTTGGATTTCAAAAGACCCCAATTTTAGCTATTTTAGCCTTTTTCAGTCAAAAATGCTAAAGTCTGCTTAAAGCCTAATTTTCTCACCCGATTGATATGAAACCTTTCTCAGGCACTCAATACATCAAACAGATCATGCTCATGCAGCCATCCTATGGTTTGGTATTAAAATATTGCCTTGGCACAATTTGGGTAGGATGTCTAACAATTTTCTTTCTATCTGGCCCTATACTGTCAAGATATGGTCAAACTTCCACTTTCTAGGTGAAAATAGGGTAAAACCTACCTTCTGAACACACTGGTCAACTCAAAATTTCAAAAATTCCACCAGATCAGCTTGTAGACATACGCGTAGGATGTCTCTTGGCTTAAAATTTATTTTTTTTCTGATAGAAATGCTTCTGATGCTCTGCAGCTCTCTCAAAAACACTCACAGAAACTTTTGAATTTCACTTCAGCTTTCAAACACTCTTTTGCGTCTTTTACAACCTTGTGATGAACCTAACAGCAAGTATAACATGCATGAAGTGCTCCAGATCATAAATCATGATGTCCTACTTACCCTACTCCTACTCATCATGTGAGATGGTGATATTGGTGTCTCGGTTGCTTCCTGGCCTCTCCAGACTCTCAAGCTCTCCTTCCACTGCTTCTACCCTCTACACCACAACTCAACTAATACCTAAACCTATCTAAGTCTACCTAAGTCAAAGGATCTAGGCTAGACACTCGATCCCTAGACTCCTCCTAAGACCTAGAGAGTCCTCCACCCTCTTGATCCTATCTAAATGTAAAACAAGACTCTGGCAAGCCAGAGAATCCCTATCCTCAAGGACTAGTCTCGGTCACCTACCTAGGGTTTTCGTGCCCGGCAGTGGCGCCAATGTTGGCGGATACGCCGCAACGGACGTTAGCACAACAAGAAACTCACCTAACAAGATTTGTCAGCTAAGGATGAAGCTCGACCGGCAAGCGTGTGGAAGCAAGCATGGGTGTCAAACTTACACTTGACGACATCTCGACTAAATTCCTAAGAGGTTCTACCCAATGATAAAGCT